>NW_007234957.1:0-14495 GCF_000164805.1 Carlito syrichta
TGATTGTATTTTGTCTTTTCCTGATAGCTAATGTTGTTGAATATCTTTTCACAACATTGTTTAGATGGCAACTAATGGAGTTATCATCTCTTCATTTCATGTTACGTGTGTGTGTGTGTGTGTGGAGAGAGAGAGAGAGAGAGAGAGAGAGAGAGAGAGACGGGGTCTCACTGTGTTGCTCAGGTTGGTTTTGAAATCCTGCCCTTAAGTGATCCTCCCACCTTGGCCTTCCAGAGCACTGGAATTACAGGCACAATCTACTGTGCCTAGTCTTTTCATATCTTTTCTAATTGATTTGGTTCCTTCTTTACTGTTGAGTTCTGAGAACTCTTTTTATATTCTAGATGCAAGTCGTTTGTCAGATACATGATTCGCAAGTATTTTTTCTTACCCTTAGCTTGTCTTTTCATCCTCCTAATAAGGCCTTTGCAAACTCAAAGTTCTGTGTTTTCATGAGGTGCATTTTATCAGTTTCCTATTTTGGAACGTGCTTCTTGGTGCCAAGGTTAAGAATTCCTCACCTAGCCCTAGTTTCCAAAGATTTCTTCTGTTTGTTTTCCAAAAGTTTTATAGCTTCAGGTAAATATACTAGAAATTAGTAACAAAGATACTGGAGAAAACGATCCCTCAAAGTCTGGAAATTTAACAAAACATTAAAAAAAAACTATGGGCAAAAAAGTCACAAGGAAAACTAAATGTGTTTACTTGAGTGGAAAGAAAATTACATGTTATCTTGTTGAATGCAGATAAGACATTGCTGAGGGGAATTTGACAGTTTTATAGCACGAATCATTTATATTAGAAAAAGAAGTTTTAAATCAATGAGTAAAGCTTATGCTTTAAGAAACTAGAAAAAGACTAAAATGGGAAGTTAGTAAATGAAATAAAACAATATAATTAAGGGCAGAAATCAATTTTAAAAAAAGGTAAACACTAATGAAATAAAAGCCTTGTTCATGGGGGGAATCAGGAAAATTGATAAAAAGGAATACATCATCATCTAATAGAATTTATCCCAGAAATACAAGGTAGATTCTAACATTTCAAAATCAATCTGTTTAATTAACCATTAATAACAGATTAAAAATAAACAAAAATGATCAACTATATCAGAGGTTGGCACACTTTTTATATAAGGTCTCAGATATGGATCACATACATCTATGGATCACATACAGTTTCTGTCACATATTCATCTTCTGTTTTTTTTTTCTTAACCGTTTAAATATGTAAAAACTTTTTAGCTCACAGATTGTACAGAAACAGAATACAAGCCAGATTTGGCCATGGAACATAGCTTGCTGACCAAGGATCTAAATAGAAGCAGAAAAATCATTTGACAAAATAGCTATTTATGATTTAAAAATTCATGATATGAAATTATCATGAATATCTATTCATGAGAAAAATTCTCAGCAAACTAAGAATAATAAAAAACTTCCTCAGATAGTTGAAGGGCATTCAACATTTTCACTATGCCTTGTGGTGAAGAGGAGGGGTGGGCCATGGCTTTTTTCTTAGTGTTTGTGCAGAGTAGTGCAGGTATATATGGTGAAAATGTTTCTGTCCTGCTTGGTCGCTCATTTCCCAACACTTTGGCTGGAAAGAATGAGGTTTTCTTGGGGTCTCTCTTGTCTGTGACCATTGGCATGTCTGGTTTGCAGGCCGAGAGCCCAAGGCCTGGTGATGTAAGAAGTTAAAAAAAACAAAGCCAAAAAGCTAGAGAACTCATCATTAGCTCATTCCTGGATCTCAGGTCCCTGGCCAGTTTTCTTCTTTTCCCCACTTTTCAGAATCATCTGTTAGCTGCATTATATGTTTTGTATAGTGGGTGCTGTTTTCTTTTGGTAATAGAATAGAATATGCTTATTCCATCTTTTCAAAATCGAGGGGTTTCAGATAGCTTTTTTTTTTGAGTCGAGTTCTCACTGTTGCTCAGGTTGGTATGCAGTGGCATCATCATGGCTCACTGCAGCCTCAACCCCCTGGGCTTAGTGATCCTTCAGCCTTAGCCTCCCTAGTAGCCGGGACTGCAGGCATGTGCTACCATGCTCAGTTTCTTTTTTGTTTTTCTGTAGAGATGAGGTCTTACTCTTGAACTCCTGGGCTCAAGCAATTCTTCTGTGTTGGCCTCCCAAAGTACTGTTATTACAGGAATAAGCTGCCTTTCCTGGCTTCAGGATAGCTTTTAAAATATATATATAACTAGTTCTCACTGTCATTTGTTTTTTAAGCCAAAGGATTTTCTTTGGGCAACTTCTGTTATTTTATTAGCTTTTGAATAGTATATTAACATAAATATTTATTGCTCTTCCCCCTCCTCCGTGCGTTAGTTCCGGTCGCAAAGGAGACACTGCTGCAGTTGCCACCACATCAGGATTTCTGGCTCTCTTCTCTTTGCCTTAAATTCGGGTGTGTTTTATGAATAATCAAAAGCAGCAGAAGCCAACGCTATCAGGCCAGTGTTTTAAAATCAGAAAAAGAGATGAAAAAGAGAGGTTTGACCCTACTCAGTTTCAAGACTGTATTATTCAAGGCTTAACTGAAACTGGTACTGATTTGGAAGCAGTAGCTAAGTTTCTTGATGCTTCTGGAACAAAACTTGATTACCGCCGATATGCAGAAACTCTCTTTGACATTCTGGTGGCCGGTGGAATGCTGGCCCCAGGTGGTACACTGGCAGATGACATGATGCGTACAGATGTCTGTATGTTTGCAGCACAAGAAGACCTAGAGACCATGCAAGCATTTGCTCAGGTTTTTAACAAGTTAATCAGGCGCTACAAATACCTGGAGAAAGGTTTTGAAGATGAAGTAAAAAAACTGCTGCTGTTCTTGAAGGGTTTTTCTGAGTCAGAGAGGAACAAACTGGCTATGTTGACTGGTATTCTTCTGGCTAATGGGATACTGAATGCATCCATTCTTAACAGCCTTTACAATGAGAATCCGGTTAAAGAAGGGGGGTTTCAGCGGCTTTTGCTGTAAAGCTCTTCAAGTCATGGATAAATGAAAAAGACATCAATGCGGTAGCTGCAAGCCTTTGGAAAGTCAGCATGGACAACAGACTGATGGAACTGTCTCCTGCCAATAAGCAAAGCATTGAACACGTCACAAAGTATTTTACTGAGGCAGGCTTGAAAGAGCTTTCAGAGTATGTTCGGAATCGGCAAACTATAGGTGCACGGAAGGAGCTCCAGAAAGAGCTTCAGGAACAGATGTCCCGCGGGTATCCGTTCAAGGATATAATTTTATATGTCAAGGCGGAAATGAAAAAAACAACATCCCGGAACCGGTGGTCATTGGAACCATCTGGTCAAGTGTCATGAGCACTGTGGAGTGGAACAAAAAAGAGGCGCTTGTAGCAGAGCCAGCCGTCAAGCACTTGACGCAATACAGCCCTCTACTTGCTGCCTTTACTACTCAAGGTCAGTCTGAGCTGACTGTTACTGAAGATTCAGGAGTATTGCTATGACAACATTCACTTCATGAAAGCCTTCCAGAAGATAGTGGTGCTTTTTTATAAAGCTGAGGTCCTGAGTGAAGAGCCCATTCTGAAGTGGTATAAGGATGCGCATGTTGCAAAAGGGAAAAGCGTCTTCCTTGAGCAAATGAAAAAGTTTGTAGAGTGGCTCAGAAATGCCGAAGAGAAATCTGGGTCCGAAGCTGAAGAGGGTGACTGAATTTTGAAACTGCACCCTCAGTAAAGCAAACAGGAGTTGTAGATACAATGTCATGTCTCATGTGTCCTGGTTCTTACAACTTCCTACCTCCCTATATCAAGCATGGATATAAGGGCTTTCATGGCAGATTTTATTTGAACTATTTCCATGGTTACTGGAGATGTTGGATTTAGTTTCTGAAACCATGTTCGAAGTAGCTACAGGAGCTATAGATTTGAATCTAATGTTGCATTCGTCTTTCAGTTATCTTCTACCTCCTGTATTTTCTACTGTAATAATGTAATTTAAGGCCTTCCACAATGAACAGTTCACTTTATTCCCTGGGTTTTCTATAAACAGTTTTCAAGATATGATTTGGTTAAAAATAATTTGTTAAAAAAATTCTGTTTGCAAATTAAACTTTATAAGTATCCAAAGTCTCAAAAGGCAATGATTTGTGTGATAATATGGTCGGCCTAGAGCCCTCCTCATCAATGAAAAACTCATCAGCAGTCATTGGATTCATTCCTGTGAATCCTGAGTATTTGGGCCATTACTTGCATATTAACATTTTCTTGCATTTCTTACCCCAGATGTCCTTGCTTGCTCTCTGGTTTCCATTCTTAGTGAAGCCAGAAGTGTGGGAAATCATATGTGCAGTGGCAGTGGGAAGAGCTGAGCTTTTTCCCCCACTGAGAGCCTTTTGCATTCACTTTGTATCTTTCCAGCAAAACAAATGGGTATTCTTTACAAGTACAACCATTTGAAAATGTATCTTAGAAAAGTCTTGTCATTTAGAGTATTTTTCGCTCAGGATACACATGGATTGATAGAAAAGGAACTTGTAAAGGAGTTCGAGTAAAGTAAATGACCATACTAAATACGAAACCCAGTAAAAATTGAAAATTTTAACAGCATGTTCTCACTGGGAATCTAGATACGATTTAGATTGCCATTGGCTTGGAGTATTTGTCATGAAGGATGAAGTGCAGTGATAAATACACAATCCCACTTGGTCGTACTGGCCTGGCTTTGTCCTGTGAACGTGTTCAGTGATGACTCAAGAATCTTGCTATTAACGTACCGTAGTTGCTATTTTTTAATTGCCATGAGCCAAATATTTCTTCTATACAAGTGATCATTTATTTTTAATGGCTGCCTTTTAGTTTTCATCTTTCCTTTCTTGCTGCTACCCATCTAGGTATATAGTCTTTAGGAGGGAAAAATGTAGCCACATTTTTTAATGGAAAGACTTTGTGTCAAAAGTGAGCATTTTGAAGGTTTATTTGGTGAAAGAAACTAGCCTGAAATAAGGTCACCAGAGACTGAGTGGAAACTGCTGCTTTTGAAGGTACCATTCTTTGGAAGCAAGAGTTTCGTGTTTAAAAGTTAATCTTGAGGGAATAACATGTAATATAATTTGAAATAAAAGTATAATGAACTTAAGAAGAACATTATAACATAAAATTGTGAATGGGGGGAATTTGTTAAATGAATAACTTTGATAAAGTTTTCATGCACATGCAAAATGTATTCACTAGATTTCTACCTAGTAACCTGCTTTTACTTTGCAATTTGTAGCCCTCAAAAGACTTTAAAAAAAATAAAGTCCATCCTTACAAAAAAAAAAATTTATTGTTAAAATTTCACTTTAGTTTTGAGCAGCTCTTTTTAGTCTTATCAAGTTTTCAGCCTGTATGGATGTAAATTGCTTCCATGTTTTTTCTGAGTACCCGATAAGGGCTGGTTACATGGATTGTCAACTCTATTTTTCTTTTTTTGTTGTTGTTTCTCAGGCTGGAGTGCAGTGGCAAGATCATGGCTCACTGCAGAATTGACCTCCTCTGCTCATGCCATCCTTCCACCTCGGCCTCCCAAGTGGTTGGGACTACAGGCACATACCACCAGGCCCAACTAATTTTTACATTTTTTTTTTTTTTGTAAAAACAAGGTCTCACTGTGTTGTCTAGGCTGGTCTCGAGATCCTGGGCCCGAGCAATCCTCTTGCCTTGGCCTTCCAAGGCCAAGGATTACAGGCATGCTGGCATTATAGCTGAGCCACCGTTCCTGGGCTGTCAACTCATTTTTTTTTTTTTTTTTTGAGTTAGAGTCTCACTCTGTCGCCCAGAGTCCCGGCCACCAAGCCTCAATCTGCTGGGCTCCAGCGATCCTTCCACCTCAGCATTCCAAGTAGCTGGAACTACAGGTGCGTGCTAATTTTTGATTTATTGTAGAGATGAGGTCTCTCCAAGTTGCCCAGGCAGGTCTCGATCCCGCGGGCTCAGGCAATCCGCTCACCTCAGCCTCCCAAAGTGCTGGGATTACAGACTGAGCCACCGAACCTGGCTGTCAACTCATTTTTTTAAGCTCCAATGATTTATTCTGCTTTATTTAAAATTTTTTAAGGAAGAAATATTTGAGAGTTTATGTTGGAACATAGAGATTGTGAGCTGGAAAGCACAGTTTGAATTAGGCTAGATTTAATTTCTTGATTATTACCCATCCTCGTGTTTTTTAGACCCTTGGGAATAGTTGATATTCTTTTTCTCTGCCTGGAGACTTACAAGATTGCTGCTATAGCTCTGAAAGCTTAGTGTCTGTGCTGTCTGTAAAATTAATAAGGTAAAATAATATATAGTGTATGGATTTGTGAATAATGTCTTGACTGTGTTAATATTTGCCTTCTGTCCTGCAAAGAGAGTTTAATAATAAAAAAGAGATTTCAGACCAAGAGAAATTATACCAAGATGTTTGCAGTTGGATGGTGGAATTTGAAAGATTATTAACATTTTAATTGTTTTTTAGTTGTCTTTGGTAAGCATAAACTTTGAAATATCAAAAGAAATATGTGTTTACATCTCTTAACATTTTATTTAAGGATAATGCCTTAAAAACCAGTATTTTTTTCCCCACATCTTTTTATTGCTCAAAGGTGGGAAAGGTTTTTATTCCTGGACTGCCAGCTCCTTCTCTGACGATGTCCAACACAATCCCTCACCCCAGCACTCCACTCGACGGCGTCAGTACTCCTAAGCCTCTTAGTAAACTCCTTGGGTCATTGGAAGAGGAATTAGGTATTGTCAAAATTTAACACCGTTTCTAAAAAGTTTGGGCAGATACTAGTTCTTTCTGTGGTTAACTTAATTTTAGTTAATACTTTTAGAATAAATTGTTTCAAACCCACATGATTAAGTTGACATACATCTACTTCCCTTGTGATGTGTGTGGTGCTTTTTGAAGGTACTGGAATGATGAAAATGGCTAATTCTTTTCCATCTAGGGACTCTTATAGTTTACTTGGGTGAATTGATGTACTGTCTGCATAAGAAATTATAATTTAAGGTAGACTTAAGACTTACAGCGAGGAACAGATAATACCATGGTGGACTGACTGATGGGAAGACACATCCTGATGGTATGATATTGCACAGTCAAAGCCTCATTTCTGGGAGGCACATCAGACTTGGTTTGGACCTTGAGGATAAATAGAGTATCTGTAAAGAGACATTCAGGGCAAGGAGGAATCACAAAAGAACAGGCAAGCAGACCAGAGAATGAAGAATTTCTTTTATAGTCTTGGCTGGGCACAGTGGTTGAAGCCTATAATCCCAGCACTTTGGGAGGCCGAGGTGAGGGGATTGCCTGAGCCTATGGGTTTGAGGACAGCCTGGACAATTTGGTGAGATCTCATCTCTACAATTAATCAAAAAATTAGCTGGGCATGGTATCGTGTGCCCATAGTTCCAGCTACTTGAAAGGCTGAGGCGGGAGGATCACCTGAGCCCAGCAGGTTCACGCTGGGGTGGCTGTGAGCATGCCACTGCAAGCCAGCCTGGGCGATGGAGTGAAACTCCAACTAAAAAATAAAAAAAATAGAATTAGTTACAGTCTTGCTCTGTTGCCCAGGCTGGAGTGTAGTGGTGTGATCATGGTTTACTGCAACCTCCAAACTCCTTGTCTTAAACAATGTTCCTGCCATAGCCTCCCAAGTGGCTGGAATTTTGGGCATGAGCCACCACATGCAGCAGAACTTATTTTTAAATGCATATTGTTCCTTTATCTCCTAGCACATAAGTAATAACTCAATATGTCTGTGGAGTGAATACTTTAAAAAGTAGAAGTATTTGTTGAATGAGGCAATACAGAGAGTGGAATAACAATAGCAACAACAACTTTTTGAGCATTTTTTATGTGCTAGTCGCTGATCTAAGTGCTTTATCAGTATTAATTGTGGCTTTAGAGCATATTTATTGAGAAGATACTATCATCCTTGTTTTACAAATGCAGTGGAGGACACTTGACTAAAATCATATAGCTAATAAGTGGTTAGAGTTGGGATTTATACTCTTACTAATGTGTTCTTAAAGGAAGAAAGGATGTAAAGGTGGTTTTCTTCTGAATGTAGCTGCCAGGACATACAAGCTTTTGAGGAAGGAGTTGTGTGCATTAGGATCTGTGTTTTAGAGAGGTGTACCTTAGGATTAAAGATAAAGAGACCAGCTAGACTCCAGGTGTGATTGTCTGTGTCAATATCAGAGGTATAAAGAGGGTCTGAGCAAGACAGTATGAGTGGAAAGGAGAGTGACGTGAGAGACCTTGAGAGGTGGAAATGACAGAGTTTGTCAGCTGACTGGTTTTACGCTGCTGTGCTGGGGAGAGGTAATGTGGAGCAAGTGCCCATACTTAACAAGGATAAAAGTGGTCTGTATTTAAAGCATGTCTGAATATAGGTGTTTAGGGACAGTTCATAGGGAAGATTAGTGCTGGCGGTTAATTGTCAGGGCTCCGATTATGTTTTTACACATGTACAACATTGAACTTTTTCCCTTCAAGGCAGCATACTTGTAGAACATTCAAAAGAGGAACTGGAGACTGGGTGCGGTGGTTCATGCCTATAATCCCAGCACTTTGGGAGGCCCAGGTGAGAGGATTGCCTAAGCTTTGGGGGTTCGAGACCAGCCTGGGCAACTTGGCGAGACCTCATCTCTACAATCAATCAAGAAAAATTAGCTGGGCCTGGTGGTGTACACCTATAGTTCCAGTTACTTGGAAGACTAAGTCCAGCAGGCCGAGGCTGCTGTGGCTGTGAGTGTGCCACTGCACTCCGCCCCAGGTGAGAGTGAGACTCCAACTCAAAAAGAAAAAAAAAAAGGTGGGGGAGGGGGAACTGGAGAAGTATCAGGGTGTTTCATGATTTGGAAGAATTTCTTTTATAATGGAAAACGATTTCCAACTTTATAAGAATTTCATAAACCCAGAAGCAGTTAGTGCCATTTTGCTGACTGCAAGGTCACAGGGAGATAATGGTCTAAGACACTGATGGCTTTCCCACTTCTCTGGCTGATTATGCTACTGTACATACAACCAGGACCAGTGGAGCTGAATTTTTCCTGACAACTTTTGAAGTAGAAGCTGGCATCCGAGAGATAGATCTTAGGATTGATTGGCTGACAGTGTTGACAAAATACTTATTTAGAGATGGTCTACAAATTGAAGGAGTACAAAAAGAGTCAGTAGTCATGACTGAAGATTTAAAATTTGAGATAGTAACTAAGATAATTTAAAATTTTTGTTTTCATATCTACAGTTAATCAAATAAATGCTGTTCTTACATTTTTGAATAAATATTTGCCTATAGGGAAATACTGCTAAATACTGATCTCATTTTTTTTTTTGCTTTAGTGCTCTTCTTTCTCCCTGAGCCCTTAGTGCCTTGCCTGCCTCAAATCACAGCTTATGCCTGTATCCCTGTAAGGTTGCTAAAAGTCCTGCTGACTTCTCTTCGCCTTAGCTGTGGCCTTCCCTGCATATCGTCAGCCTTTCCATATGTTTCTTCACCTCCACAACTTGCTAATGTCCAGGGCAGGAAAAGCAGGATAAGAATGTTGTCCTGGGCAACCCCCTTGGGCCCCCTCCCACTCTGGGAGCTTTTCTGTCCTCTCAAATCCTGCTTTCAAAAAAAAGAATGTTCTCCCCCAGTTCCTTTTCTCCGATATCTTGGCCCCTGAAGTCTGTGTTGTGTTCACAGCATTCCAGTGCTGACAATCAGATGTTTTTGCTTTTATCTGCCTTTCTAGTTGTTTTTTGTGAGGACCTTGGTTTGCTGTAAGGTATTTCATTGTAGCTGGAGCAGAATTTTTTTTTTTGAGAGATGGAGTCTCACTCTGATGCCCAGACTGGTATGATCATAACTCACTGCAGACTAAAACTCTGGACTCAAGTGATGTTCTTGCCTTCTGAGTAGCTGGGACTGCAGGTATGTGCCACCACTTCTAACCTGGAGCAGAATACTTTTGAATCACTACATATAATTATTAGTTATACCATATGCAGAAAAGCAATTGCTTAGTTTCTTTATTGTTAATTTATCAGAAAGTAATTCATTTTGTTGTATTTATTACTTCTTACAGGTTGTTTTATTGTCCCCAGTTCCAGAACTGAGGGATTCTTCAGAACTTAATGATTCTCTCTATAATGAGGATTGTACTTTTCAACAGCTTGGAACTTATATTCATTGTATCAGAGATCCTGTCCATAACAGAGTAACTCTGGTAAGTGTATTTTTAAAACATTAGGTAGCTTTCCAAGAGATGTACTCCATTTCAGACTTTTCAGAATCCAGAATTTTGTCTGAAAAATACAAACATTTCTCATGATTTTAGAAATCTGTTGTAAGTTTTTTTTTTTACAACTTTAGTTTTGACAGTAATTCTGCTTAAATTTTCTGAAGTTTATATATTATTCAACTTTTATTAAAAATAAAAGCTTATTCAGTCAATTCAATTGTATATTGACATGATTTTTTGATCTTTCATTAAGTCACTTTCTTTTGATGATGGTGACTCTTACTGTCTGAATAAAAACTAAACACTTTTAGCCGGGCTTGGTAGCTCAGCCTGTAATCCCATGCTTTAGGAGGCTGAGGTGAGTGGATTGCCTGAGCCTGTGGGTTCGAGACCCACCTGGGAAACTTGGTGAGACCTCATCTCTACAATAAATCAAAAAATTAGCCGGGCGTATTAGCGCACGCCTATAGTTCCAGCTACTTGTAAGGCTGAGGTGGAAGGATCGCCGGAGCCCAGCAGTCGAGGCTGTGGTGGCCAGGAGCGTGCCCACTGCTCTCCAGTCTGGGTGACAGAATGAGACTCCAACTGAAAAAAAAAAAAAAAACTAACTAAATAGTTTTTATTAAAACAAGCGTTTTTAAAAATATTTTTCAAGTAATTATATTTGCAGTTTTTGGAAGTTGGATCTGTTTACTTGTTTGAAAATAATGTGTTTCATTTATTTTGTTGATTTTTGCTCTGACAGCCAAACAATCTTGTAAAGCATCAGCTATTTTTAAGACACTCAAAGAGTTAGAATGCACAAATTCTGTTTCTTGTCTCATTTATTTCTATTCTTTTCACTAGGAATGAGTAATGGCTCCATGGTCAGGATCACTATTCCTGAAATCACCACCTCTGAGCTAGGTATTATTGAGAGTCAGGTCTCACTTCTGTGTGCTCTCAGTTTGAAAATTTAAGATTTGGAGTAGTTGTGATTTACATGAATAATTGGAATTTTAAAGATTATTTTGTCATTTTTGAAGTCATTGGGTCAAGTTTTTTGCTTTGCAGAAAAACTTTAAAGAGCTAGGGAGTGCTTTGTGATGTTTATGTGTGCTCTAAGGTTAGAATGTAGTTGAAGGATGTGCTAATTCTGTTTCTCTGAGATTCTTATGTTGAAAAATATCGCATGGTGATGAATCTTGCAAGAAAATCCAGGAAACGGGAAGCCTAAGCAACTAAGTTATTTCTTGGCATATTTAATGATGTTTTTAATCTTAAATTTAATTTTTCAATTTTTAGATAAATTGTGAAATTAATAGAATTGCCTTAGTTGAACAAAACTTAGTATTATAGTCTAAACATAATCGAAAGTATTTTAATAAATGCTGGATTCTGCTTGAATTATCAGCAAAATGGAATTTAGAAGTTACTAAGGGAGAATATTTCTGAATATAGAATAGTAAACAGATGTTAAAAGTATGAGTTTGCCAACAATTGTATGTTAAGAAAAGAATGCTGGCTAGCTATGTTGTCTCACACCTGTAGTCCCAGTACTTAGGGAGGCTGAGGTGGGAGAATTGCTTGAGGCCAGGAGCTTGAGACTAGCCTGGGCAATAGAGTGAGATCCCATCTTTACAAAAAATAAAAATAATTAGCTGGGTGTGTGTGTAATCACAGCTGCTTGGAGGGCTGAGGTGGGAGGATTGCTTGAGCCTAGGAGCTTGAGGTTACAGTGAGCCATGATTATTCCATTGCACTCTAGCCTGGGCAATAGAGCAAGACCCTATCTATTTGAAAAAAAGAAAAAAGGAAAGGAATGCCTGTATGACATCTCTTCTCTTGGTTTCAAAATCAACTGCCAAAGCAAGGCATTGGCACATTGTAGACTAGCATGACTTTTTCATTTTAAGAATTTCCTTTCATTGATTAAAAGGTATTTCAAGTTGATGTATGTATTTCTGAAAGATCTTTTGTTAGTAATCGCAAGGCTAAATTCCTAGAAGTATTATAAGCCTAAACAAAATATATAAAAACAAATAATAATGAGGGAAATAAAAATAAAACCTTACGCGTTTATAGCCAAACAGAAGTCACGTAGTTCATGAACGTAAGTTTATGAACGTTTCTTATAGGGGGTTTCTCACACCCACTTGCAGCATTGGGTTTACATTTACTTTGAATTCAGCTGTATCATACTTGGTTATTTGGTGTTTTTATAGGCATTGACATTTTCCTCCAATCACTGTGTGTGTGTGTGTGTGCATGTAGCAAATTGATGAGAAAAAGGATATATTGCTGAGCAGGGGCCCAGTGACAGTGGGACGAGAGAAGAATCCTTTAAAGAGAGGACATGTGAATGCAAACACATTGCATTTGAGATCATTTGCTACTAAAAGCACACCAAGAGTCTTCACAGCAGTAGTTCTGGCCACTTTTTTGAGGGGCTCACTGTATGAGAGTGTAGTACTGTTAACTGATGTTCATACTAATGACTTTGAGCCATTAAGAATAGTATAATGCTGTGGTATTTACTTTGTTTAAGGCAGGGAAAGCGTGTAAAACATTTTAAAAAATAAATGTTATCAGAAGTAATTAAAAGTTATAAAGCTTTGGTTACAGGAGTGTTCACTCATTTAGAACATCTTGTAATGCTAAGCATTGCGATTAGTGGATGCAAGTATTGAATGTTATATATCTACTGAAGTATTTAAGCAATATTTTTTTATAAATTTGTAAACATAGAAGCTATTGCTGTAAAGCCTTATTTCTTACCATCTTCCCTCAGAAACATTCTTATAGGCCCTTATTAGATTATTTACAAAGTTAACAGTGTAGTGCTTTCAGTGTTGGTGATTCTCTTTTAGCTGTGTACATCATTCCCAGGACAACCTTGCCTGGGTCACTTTGAAGAAGTCACTCTAGCTTACACTTACCTTTGTTCAGGTAACTCAGCTGTCCTGTCTGTACATTTTAGCCTTGTACTAGCAAATCCTTATTTTATTATGAAAGGAAAATTTGAAAAATGAATGAATTATGAAGAAAATAATTATCACTACCTTTTTGATATTGCCTTCTAAATAAAAGTATCAATGAAAATTTTTCATATCATTAACTGTTGTTTTTTTTTAAGTTTATTTATTTATTTTTGAGTTGGAGTCTCGCTCTGTCACCCAGACTGGAGTGCAGTGGCCGCTCCTGGTCACCGCAGCCTCGACCTGCTGGGCTCTGGTGATCCTTACGCCTCAGCCTTTCAAGTAGCTGGAACTACAGGCATGCGCTACTACGCCTGGCTAATTTTTTGATTTATTGTAGAGATGAGGTCTCGCCAAGTTGCCCAGGCAGATCTCGAACCTGCGGGCTTAGGCAATCCACTTACCTCAGCCTCCCAAGCGTGGGATTACAGGCTGAGCCATCGAACCCGGCTTGGTTCAGTTATTTCTTTTTATTTTTTTTGATTTATTGTAGAGATGATGTCTCATCAAGTTGCCCAGGCGAGTCTCAAACCCGTAGGCTCAGGCAATCCACTCACCTCAGCCTCCCAAAGCACGGGATGATAGCCTGAGCCACCAAGCCTGTCTTCATTAACTGTTTTTAAAAACCCCTTATTTTATGATTTAATCATAATCATAATTAATCATTAGCTAATAATCATGCATCATTGAATTTGGTTTTATTATGAATAATTTGCAAACATTCTTTTCACACAAGTCTTTAACTACATCTCTAGTCATTTCTCAAGAATTGCATCTTAAAAGAGGTATTACTGGGTCAAGTAATGTTTGGAAAGGGTTTCCAATTGACATTCTTACTAGCTTTTAAAATTTCCGTTTTACCACATGATTACTTGTGGTATGGTGAACTTTTACCAACTTTGGGAGAAATTTAAAGGATCTTATTTAAAGGATCTTTGGGAGAAATTTAAAGGATCTTATTTCTGTATGAGTAAATGGGAGTGGTGTTTTCAAATTTAAAGGATCTTATTTCTGTATGAGTAAATGGGAGTGGTGTTTTCAAATTCTCATTGGTTGTTTATAGCTTGTATTTTTAAAATTTGCATTTCATGTCCTTTGCCTGTGTTGCAGTCTCTTCTGACAGCCTCTCTGGTGAAGTCAGGTCATGCTAGTCATGTCTGTTCTGCATCCTCCAGTAGCTTCCCATCTCTCTCAGAGTAAAAGCCTTAGGTCTACAAGATACCATGTGACTCAACCCTCTTTTACCTTTCTGGTCTTATTTCTTTCAAGGCATTGCACGTGTTATCACAGCCTCATTGACCTCTAACCTATTC
>NW_007234957.1:14515-19817 GCF_000164805.1 Carlito syrichta
TTATTAGATTATTTACAAAGTTAACAGTGTAGTGCTTTCAGTGTTGGTGATTCTCTTTTAGCTGTGTACATCATTCCCAGGACAACCTTTACCCTGGGTCACTCTGAAGAAGTCACTCTAGATTACACTTACCTTTGTTCAGGTAACTCAGCTGTCCTGTCTGTACATTTTAGCCTTGTACTAGCAAATCCTTATTTTATTATGACAGGAAAATTTGAAAAATGAATGAATTATGAAGAAAATAATTATCACTACCTTTTTGATATTGCCTTCTAAATAAAAGTATCAATGAAAATTTTTCATATCATTAACTGTTGTTTTTTTTTAAGTTTATTTATTTATTTTTGAGTTGGAGTCTCGCCTGTCACCCAGACTGGAGTGCAGTGGCCGCTCCCGGCCACCGCAGCTTCGACCTGCTGGGCTCCGGTGATCCTTACGCCTCAGCCTTTCAAGTAGCTGGAACTACAGGCATGCGCTACCATGCCTGGCTAATTTTTTGATTTATTGTAGAGATGAGGTCTCGCCAAGTTGCCCAGGCAGGTCTCGAACCCGTAGGCTCAGGCAATCCACTCACCTCAGCCTCCCAAAGCATGGGATGATAGCCTGAGCCACCAAGCCTGTCTTCGTTAACTGTTTTAAAAAACCCATTATTTTATGATTTAATCATAATTAATCATTAGCTAATAATCATGCATCATTGAATTTGGTTTTATTATGAATAATTTGCAAACATTCTTTTCACACAAGTCTTTAACTACATCTCTAGTCATTTCCCAAGAATTGCATCTTAAAAGAGGTATTACTGGGTCAAGTAATGTTTGGAAAGGGTTTCCAATTGACATTCTTACCAGCATTTAAAATTTCCGTTTCACCACATGATTACTTGTGGTATGGTGAACTTTTACCAACTTTGGGAGAAATTTAAAGGGTCTTATTTCTGTATGAGTAAATGGGAGTGGTGTTTTCAAATTCTCATTGGTCGTTTGTAGCTTGTATTTTTAAAATTTGCATTTCATGTCCTTTGCCTGTGTTGCAGTCTCTTCTGACAGCCTCTCTGGTGAAGTCAGGTCATGCTAGTCATGTCTGTTCTGCATCCTCCAGTAGCTTCCCATCTCTCTCAGAGTAAAAGCCTTAGGTCTGCAAGATACCATGTGACTCAACCCTCTTTTACCTTTCTGGTCTTATTTCTTTCAAGGCATTGCACGTGTTATCACAGCCTCATTGACCTCTAACCTATTCTTTGAGTACTCAAGCATGTTTCTGTCTCAGGGTGTTTGCATTTGCAGTTGCCTCTGGAGAATGCTTAGGTCTTTATTCAAGTATCACCTCAGTGCTGCCTGCCCTGTCTATTCTATATATCTTTTGCTAATTTAACTGTTTTACTTTTCTCTTAGCATTCAGTTGAATATAACATAATATATATATTTTACTTTTTAATTTTGTTTATCCTTCCTCCTCCCACTGGAATGTAAAGTCTATGAGGGCAGGGATTTTTGTTTACTTTTGTTGACTATTGTCTCTCTCTAGGACCTGCAGTAGTACCTGGCATAGATGAACATTTCTTGAATGAGTGAGATTAATTGAGTGAGATTAATTTCTTGAATGAGTGAGATTAATTGAATGAGATCGGAGTTTTTGTCTGTTGTAGGATATGAAATAATAGCCCTTTGCAGTTTCCTTGAGAAAAAATCTTACTGAGAAAATAGGGTCATTTTTTTTCTAATTCCAAACAATTGCATTAAAGCTATCTTATCCTCAGTTTTTCCATGCTTTATTACATATGAAAAGATTAAGCCTTATAGAAACTGAGAATTTCTTCATGATGAAAAAGCACTTTTGCTTTTTGTAGTTTTTTGTGTGTAATTGTCTTGTGAAACTTGTTAACAAATGTAGATTGTTGTGCTCTATGGTCTCTGACAGAGAACCAGTGCCCTCTCACATTTCCATGCTGTGGGGGGAGTATTGAGCACCTGCCCTTTTTGTTTTGTGAAGAAGGACATGACTGGGAGGCCCAGGTAGAAGGATCACGAGCTCAGGAGCTCGAGGCCAAGTGGGACAACATAGCAAGACCTAGTCTCTACAAAAAATTGACTGCACATGGTGGCACATGCCTGTAGTCCCAGCTACTTGGGAGGCTGAGGCGGAAGGATTGCCTGAACTCTTGAGATCCAGGCTTCAGTGAGCTGTGTTCATGCTACTGCACTCCAGCCTGAGTGACAGAAGGAGACCTTGACTTGGGGGTGGGGGAAAGGACATGGTTCTTTTACTTACTGCATGGTAGCTCTAAAGGAAGGAATAAGTAAATTAGTTCTTGAGACCTAGTTGCATTTTCATTTATTTACAGGACTGCATAGTTAAAACCTTGTTAACTTTTGTCCTCGTGATCAAAACTTAGGATGAAATGGTTCTCATCGGCAAATAGTTTTCATTTTGCTTTGTTGAGATTCATCTTCTTTTTACTTTGCTTTCTTTTTCTTTTTCTTTTCTTTCCTTTTTTTTTTTTGAGGAGTCTCACTCTGTTGCCTAGGCTGGAGTGCAGTGGCACGATCATGGCCACTGCAGCCTTGACTTCGTGGGCTCAGGTGATCCTTCTGCCTCAACCTTCCAAGTAGCTGGAACCACAGATGCACACCACCATGCCCAACTAATTTTTTGATTTATTATAGAGGTGAGATCTTGCCAAGTTGCCTAGGCTGCTCTTGAACTCCTGGTTCAAGCAGTCTTCTTGCCTCTGACTCCCAAAGTACTGATATTACAGGTGTGAGTCACTGGACCAGCTTCTTTTTGTTTTCATGTAAATAATGTGGTAGATAGTACAAAATTTCTGCCAATGACCAGTTGCATAATTTTTTGCATTTCTTTGGACTTCAATTTACTGATATGTAAAATGAGAGCACTGAATTGTACATTCTATGAACAATTGCATTTGGGGTTAACTTTGTGGGTCCTTTGAGATGCTCTTTTAAAAAAATTAGATGAATCCTTGCTGTGGGTCGGGTACGATGCCAGGTTTCTCAGGTATACCTTATGGAAGACAGACTGTTCTCATGGAATTGACTGCCTCGGGAGAGACAAATAAATAATTTGTGTACATGTTGTGATAGATTGGGGGTAGGGATCCATAGGAGAATGTAACAGGGTTAGCTAACCTGATATACATTAAAAGAATAAAGAAAGCAGACCCATGTGTGGCACAAAGACCTACCCCTGTCAGGTAATTTCTGCTGTGCTTTCCCATAACTCTGGGTCTTAAGAATATGATAACCATAGCAGGGACTTATTTTTTGACTGTGGAACATTGTAAACATGTGTTATATTTTGATTAAAGTTTTAGATAAGATAGCTCTATCATTTCATCTGTTGCTTTGCTTTCACTGTCACTGCCAGCTTTTTGAAAATGTTGGTGTGATCTGGGTTGTTAAACCGTGCCATAATATTCAATTTAAAAAAGTACTTTCCTAGCTACTCAGGAGGTTGAGGTGGGAGGATCTCTTGGGGCCAAGAGTTCAAGACCTGCATGGCCACATAGTGAGACCTTGTTTTTAAAAATAAAAAACAAAACAAATTACCCAGTATGGTGATGCAAACCTGTAGTCCTAGCTACTTGGCATGCTGAAGCAGGAGGGTCACTTGAGCCCAGGAGTCTGAGGCTACAGTGAGCTATGATTGCACCACTGCACTCTAGTCTGGGCAGCAGAGTGAGACTCTGTCTCTAAAACAATAAAATAAAAATTACTTTATTGCTATTCATTTATGTGTTTTTTTAATGTAGAAGTCAACTTTTTTCACATGAAAGAGATTGATAAATATGTAAGTTTTTATGGCATAGGAGAATAGCCATTTCCATTTATTTATAGAGTTATGGCTTATTGCTAGTTCAATGCCCATGTGTGGTAGCCGGGATGGCAAAGGTTAGAAAACTGTTTTATGTAGTTGTATTCCTTAGAGGATATGCCATTTTAACAGAAGGGTCCTAAAAGATACACTGGCTCAAACATAATAAATATGTGTATCTTGCTTACAGAACTGTTCTTAGCAGGTAAACAGGCTACATGGTTATTCAGGAACCCAGGCTGATGGAGGATTTTGTATCTTCAGTACAAAACTTCAAAGATTGCCATAGGTTGACCTGGTGTGGTAGCTCACGCTTGTAGTGCCAGTACTTTGGGAGATGGAGGTGAGAGGATTGCCTGAGCCCAGGAGTTAGAGACCAGCCTGGGCAACGTGGCAAGACCTGGTCTCTGCAAGAAATAAAAACAGTAGCTGAGTGTGGTCATGTGTGCCTGCAGTTCCAGGTAATTGGAAGGCTGAGGCAGAAGGATCTCTTGAACTCAGCAGGTCAAGGCACATGCCACTGCACTGTATCCTGCAACAGAGTGAGACTTTAATTCAAAACAGAAAACAAGCAAAAAAAAAAAAGATTGCTGTGGAGTGACTCCATTCCAGTGAGGTGGAAGGGGCAGAGGGTCTGGAATAGCAGGTAGTTTTCATGGACTGGGTCTGGAAGTGATGACCTTCACTGTCATTCATTGTCACTCTGTTACTTGTAGTCTGGCTATGGGTCTAGGAAAAAGAGAACAAAGAGAAAAGAGAACAAAGATTTTGGAGCGCAGCCACCTGTCTCTATCATAGAATTGTAAGGTGGCCCACTGTACATGGACTCTAAGTGAATGTCCACTTAGTTCTAATATTTGACTAATACTGGCTTTATTCTTTGAGACTTGGCATATTGTGGCTGCGCCTAAAGTTTCTTGTCCTCCTGAAGGTGTCATATAATCTGTGTCATTACAGAAATAGAGGGAAAGACACTACAATTTAAACACCTGTGAGCCCAGGCTCTGAACTAGATGCTTTGCATATGTGATTTCATTGTGTCTTCATAGACTAAAGATATTTGTATTCTGATGTTCCAGATGGAAAATGAGTTTTGATGGCTTTCCTCAGTTTCCCTAATTGGTAGCGCTGATTCCTGAATCTTTTCAGTTGATCAGTTGGCAGTAATACATTTATGATTCTGTCTTACCTTTTGGGGCATTTTACAGTTTGACTTTGAAGGATCTCTTACCCCAGTCATCGCACCCAAGAAAGCAAGGCCTTCTGAAACTGGCTCTGATGATGTAAGAATTGTTATTTTTTTTCTAATGTCGTAATTTATTGATACTCATACTAGTTTCCTACTTCTGTAGTATTCTTGTCAATTTGTCTCTATTCCCAACACCTTTTGTTTTATTTATTTTAATGGTGAATAGCAGTTATTTTAAAGAACAGGATCTATTATGTTTTCTGTGGTCACTTATTCACT
>NW_007234958.1:0-1611 GCF_000164805.1 Carlito syrichta
CTTAAGTAGTTAGGTTGTTGGCTAGTCAGCTGACTTAACTAGCTCTCTACCTAGCTAGCCAGCTGGCCAGCCAGTTGACTTATCTAGCTGAAATAACTAGCTAAACTGCTTGCTATACAGCTCAATTAACTAGCTTGCTACATAGCTATTCAGCTGGCTAGACAGCTGTATTAACTAGGTGATTTAACTAGCTAGCCAGCTGGCTAGCGAGCTCAATTAACTAGCAAGCAACCTAGTTAGCCAGCTGGTGAGCCAGCTGACTTACTAGGTGACGTAATTAGCTAACCAACTTTCTTGCCAGTTGACTTAAAGAGCTTACTACCTAGCTAGTCAACTGGCTAGGCAGTTGACTTAGCTAGATGATTCATTTAGTTAGACAGTTAGCTATCCAGCTGATTTAACTAGCTTGCTACCTAGCTGAGCTAACTAGCTGACTTAACTAGATGGCCTGCTTGTTAGGCAGCTGACTTAACTAGATTGCTACCTAGCTATCCAGCTGGCTAACCAGCTGATTTAAATAGCTAGACAGCTGGAAAGTCAGCTGACTTAACTAGGTAGCTACCTAGCTAGCCTGATGGCTAGCCAGCTGACTTAACTAGCTAGCCAGCTGCTGAGCAAGCTGAATTAACTAGCTAACTATCTGGTAGTCCTCTGGCTAGTCAGCTGACTTAACTATGTGACTTTATCTAACTAGCTGATTTGACAGGTGACTGACTTAACTGGCTGACTTAACTAGATAGTTACCTGTCTTATCTATCTGAATTATATAGTTAGCTAACTATTTAACTAGCTGACTTAAGTAATTAGCTAAGTAGTTAGGTAGGAGACTTAAGTAGCTGACTTAAATAGTTAGCTAGCTAGTGAGCTAGCTGAATTAGCTAGTGACTTAGCTAGCTAGCTAGTTAGCTAGCTGACAGCTAGCTGACTTAACTAGCTGGCTCACTAGATAGCCAGATGACTTAATGAGTTGGTAAATGGGTTAGATAACTTTCTTAACTAGTTGGTAAACGAGTTAACTAGCCAACTTAACTAGTTGGTTAATGAGTTACCTAGGTGACTTAACTTGTTGGCTAACATGTCCGACTAGTTAGCTGGTTTAATATATTGGCTGAATACTCAGCCGACATGTTAGCTTGCTTAACAAGTAGGCCGACTAGTCGGCCGACAATTTAGCTGGGTTAACAGGCTGACTGACTAGTTGCCCCCCTAGCTATCTCAGTTAACTTGTTGGCTGGGTAGTTTGCTGACCTAACAAGTTGACTGATTTTTGGTCAACTAGTTAGCTGACTTAATTAGATGGTCGACTAGTTAGCTGACCTAATTTGTTGGCTGACATGTTCACCCACTAGTCAGACTATTGGTTAGCCTACTTAACTACTTTGCCAGCTAGTATGCCAACAGGTTAGCTGATTTAACTAGTCCACGGGCAAGTGAGCCAACAGATGAGCTGACTTAATTAGTCGGCCATCAAGTGATCGACTCATGAGCTGCCTTAACCAGTCATCCAGTGAGTGATCCGATCAGTGAGCTGACTGAACTTGTCAGGTGGTTAGCAAGCCGACTAGTTAGCTGACCTTTTGACCTGTGAGTGAGCCAAAAATTTAGTTGACC
>NW_007234959.1:0-9250 GCF_000164805.1 Carlito syrichta
AAGCATCCATGCTGTCCATCAAAAGAGGACTGGATTTTAAAAATGTGGTACACATACACGATGGAATACTATGCAACCATAAAAAAGAACAAAATCATAAATTTTGCAGCAACCTGGATGGAACTAGAGTCAATAACACTGAGTGATCTCTCACAGAAACAAAGATCTGTCTAACACATGTTCTCACTCATATAGTGAACTTTGAACATCCACCGTAATACTATTTAAAAAAAAGCTTGCAGTGGTGGGAAACTATGGGGGGAGTGGAAGGGAGGCGGGATTAACGGTAGTCAATATCTGTCTGGGTAAGGAGAGACACCCCTTATCAACAAGGGTGCCTGAACAAACCATATTGTATACCTAACCCTAAACTGTACCCCACAATATCAAAAAAATATTGATAAAAAAACAAAAAATTTTGATTTTAGCAAGATTTTGAGAATTTTTACATACTCAAAAAAAAAAACTGCCATGTGCTTTAAGTCATCAAATCTAAAACTGCCTGTTTAGCTGGGCTCTGTGGCTCAGTCTGTAATCCCGTGCCTTTGGGAGGCTGAGGTGAGTGAATTGCCTCAGCCTGTGGATTCAAGACCTGCATGGGCAACCTGGCGACACCTCATCTCTACAATAAATCAAAAATCAGCTGGGCGTGGTAGCGCGTGCCTGTAATTCCGGCTACTCAGAAGGCTGAGGCGGAAAGACTGCCAGAGCCCAGCAGGTCAAGGCTGTGGTGGCCTGAGTGGCCACTGCACTCCAGTCTGGGCGACAGAGTGAGACTCCAACTCCAAAAAATAAATAAATAAATAAAATAAAACTGCCTGTTTAAAAAAGACTTAAAAATAGCATTTCACAGTAATGGGAAGCTGTCAGGGGAGAGGGGTAGAATTGGCAGTTGAGGGAAGCTGCTAGGGGAGGAAGGGGCGTACCCCATCCACATAATCAATGTTTGTATACATAATCCTGAATTGTACCCCTCATCTTTATAATAATAAAATAGACTTAAAATAATATCACAAGGTTATGCTGATAAATTTAAAATTAAAATGCATATTTTCCATCAGATACATATATAGAGACCTGTATTGCTTAGTTGAATACTTTAGACATTTACTAATTTGATTTTAAAACATCATGAATTTAAAACCTCACAGTAGCAGGACCACATTGTGACACACTCAAAATAAAGATGTCAGACTGACAATCTTGCTGCTCCTTTCTAAGTCAGGTGACTTCTCAAAATAAAATAGGTCAACAGCCTGGTGTTTATGCTTCCAGAACTCTTCTAGTTATAGAGAAACCTTTGTTTTTTTCTGGTGGTATGAGAAAATGGTATTATCTTTTTGCAGAAGCTTGATTTTGTTGACAAAATAATATATACAGCATGTTTTTTCAAGTCAAAGATTATTTTTTTCTCATTTTTAAACAGAGCGACAACAACCATTCTTTAAAATAAACCACGTTTTTTCCCTAACCCTCTATTTGGAATGATTGATCACAACAGCTCTCACAATCAGGCTCATCTGGAACCAGGCACTGGCCCAAGTAACTTAAACATTTAACTCATTACATTCTTGAACATTAGTGCGTTTCCCACAAATACTGTAAATAATGTCATTTCATATGACTCTTTGAAAACTGTATTTTGTGCTTAGAATAGATTACTAGGAATCAATTACAGGTCATAGTATAATGATGAGTATTGTTGAAGTATGTGAAAATATGGACCAGTAAAGATTTCCACATTATAACTTTCTATCAATGCACACTCAATTTCTTCCCGCATATCATCCCAGTGAAAGAAAAGCTCCCTTTCTTGTCAGCACTGCAGGAACAACACAGGGAGAAGACAGCTGGCCACCAGGGAGGAATCACATGAGAAGAAAGAATCAGGTTTCAAGTGCAGCCATGGACATATGTTCATGGGAACTAGTCTGCTCTGACCTTGGCCCTGATCTAAGAATTTTGTATAAGAGATTAGAATCCTTCATGATCCAATGAACAGCCAGGAGAGTCATGGACAGATTCACCCCTGAGGAGTCTGATACAGCCTAAACTGCCTTCAGGTAGTGGGGAGGCCACATGAGGGGCTGCCTGGCCTGGCCCTGAGTCAAGCAGCTAAGGACAGAGTAGTAGGAGACAAGGATGACTCTGATGGGCTCTAGTCACTGTCACAGGATGGTATTCTAGGCCTGGACACCAGGGAACTCTCAGGGTCTTGTCCTGAGAGACCAGGGAATGATCAGAGCTGGGACCAGCCTCCTGACCCTCCCTGCTGGGAGCCTTCTGCTCAAGTCTCACAGCTGTGTCTTCTCCATCCCCCACTCCCATAGCCCCACCCCTGCCCAACCCCCGAAACCCTCAGACAAAGACCTGATCCAGGGCCCAGGATAGGATCAGAAAACTTGGGTGGTGGCCTCATTTGCATGAATGGCCCTTCCCACACTTAGGGTATGAAGAGGGGAAAGGAGAGATTTGGAGGAAGCTCTGTTTCAGCTGTTGGCACAGAAGGCAGAATAATCACCATGAACTGGTCTCCTCTCCTCTCACTTTCCTCACTTTCTGTACAGGTGACTAGATATGGGACCAAGGGACGAGCCCTGGAAAAACATTGAAGCCCTGCTTTCTCCTCCTGTCTCTGGACCCCAAATCACCATGTCTGTGTCTCTCCCACTTCTAGGATCCCAGACTGAGTCTATGCTGACTCAGCCACCCTCAGTCTCTGGGACTCTGGAGGAGAGGGTCACCATCTCCTGCACTGGAAGCAGCAGCAACACTGGAGATGGGTATTATGTGCATTGGTATCAGCAGCTTTCAGGAGCAGCCCCCAAACTCCTCATCTATGGTAATAGCAATCGGCCCTCAGGTGTCCCTGACTGATTCTCTGGCTCCAAGTCTGACTCCTAAGGCTCCCTGATAATCACTGGACTCCAACCTGAAGATGAGGCTGATTATTACTGCTAGTCCTATGACAAAAGCCTCAGTGCTTGCACAGTGCTCTAGAACCACAGGGAAGCAAGACAAAAACCCCCTTCTTCCTCTTCCAGAAGGGTGAGTGCCTGGCAACTGCCACTCAGGCCTAGCCTGTGGCTTCTGCTGTTGCTGCTAAACTCATGGGCCCAGGTTCACCCACAGGCCCCACCGGGGAGTAGAAGTTTCTCCTCCCCTTCAGTCTTCACAGTCACACACAGAAGCTACTTCCTAGGAAAATGGCCTCCAGGAAGCAGGAAGTCCTGCTCCCTGCAGTTTGGGATGCAGGATCTTTGCTCTGAAGCCAAGGGCAGAAGTGACTGTCCAACTGTGTCACCTCAGACCCACCTCTGAGGGAACCCTGCACCTCCACTCTCCTTCTTTCCTTATTTCCTGGAGTTTCCAGACCTATGGCATCCTTTTATTGGTCTTCAGTGTGAATTCCCTGTTCTTTCAGCTGTAGCTTATTTTTAATTTCTTCTTACTAAAGTATAATTGACATGTAATACTTGCTCATATTTAAAGAACAAGAAGTCAGGTACAGTGACTTATACCTGTAATCCCAGCATTTTGGGAGGAAGAGGTAAGAGGATCACCTGAGGCCAAAATTTAAGACCAGCTTGAGCAACTTGGTGAGGCCTTGTCTCTACAATAAATAAAAAAATTAGACAGGCATGGTGGCGTGCACCTGTAGTTCCAGCTATCTGGAAGAAGCATGTTAAGTCTGTGGTAGCTGTGATTATGTCATTTCACTCCAGTCTGGGCAACAGAGTGAGACCTTGACTAAATAATTTAGAAAAAAATTAAAAATGCAAAACTAAAATACAATTAGATACATTTTGATACTTTAAACACCCTGGAAAACATCACCACAGCATTATAATGAATCTATCCACCACCTCAAAGGCCTCCTTATGCCCTTTTGTAGTCCTTCCCTAATATTCCTTTCCCAGGGCCCTCTCAGATAACTAGCTGATCTACATTCAGTCAGTATTATTTGGTTTTTCACTTAAGAAGCAAAGACAAACAACAAACATCAACTCCCTTCCAACTCTTTTCAATCTCTCTACTAATTTCTCCTCCATTTTTTCCAAGTTCAGATCATCTTCATCCTCTTCCCTTTCCTGTCTCTGATTCACAAACTCCCTTCTCAGTTCTTAGGTCTCTCTTTCTTGCCACCTCCTTCTCCTCTGTGACCTTCAGTGTTAATTAACAAGGTCAGGAAAGCCACTGGCATTTTTCCAGATCTTTTCTGGGAAGGTGACACTCAAATTTTCTTCCTCTTTCTGAATCCTCTTCCAGATCCTGGTTCTGAAGCACCTCCAACACAACTGATTCTTTTTTCATTTCAACCAGCACCTCTTTTTCCTCCTCATCTTTCACCGCACTGTCTCTTTCTGGGGGTTCTATGCATTCCCAGTTAAACCAGTGGACCACACAATCATATTAATTAATTCTCCTAAACACCCACCCCTCAATTTATGTGCTGCTTTAGTGAAGAATCAGGTGAAAAGAGTACTCTACAGAATTCTGAGAAGACAGAGAAGTGAATTGATAGCTGAAATCTCAGCAGAAAACCCAGACACCTGTCTCCTTGTCTCTCTTTTAGTGTTCAGGGCCCAATAGCTGTATCCTCTCAGAGTGATGGGAGAGTCACTGACGACACCTCTCCACATCACATCTACCCCTCCTTGAGAAAAATAACCAGACTCAGCATCCTGTGTGAGCAGTACAGCTGGGTAGCATACATTTTCATTGAGTCTTGTTCCTCCCCAGAGTTTGGGGTGAAATAAGAGAGGTGGGGGTTGAGGGACCTGTTAACTCTGAGCTATGAGGCTCAGGAAGCTAGAGCCATCTCCACCATGGCCTGGACCCCTCTCCTCAGGGAGTCAAGGACCAGAACTTGAAAGGCCCAAGGCTCTGCCTTGCTCCCTTGACCCACTAACCTGCATCCTTCATCCTGAGTCTCTCTCCTGACACTCAGGGTCCTGGTGTCAGGGTGACTCAGGAACCTACATGATCTGAGCCTGTAGCTAACCTGTTGACCACTTCCTGCACTAGAAGCAGCTCCAACATAGGTCTTAGGATGGTTTAGAAGTTTCAGTTACAAGATGGTGGCATTATATGAAAGGGAACCCACCTAAACCCAAAATGTGTTTATTAATAATTGTGCATTTATTCTTTCATGTTTAAACTCCAGCCACCTTCAAAGTACTCTCTGTTTGATGAAATACACCTATTGAGATGCTTTTCCACTGATCAAAAGAGTTTTTGAACTCATCTATTTGTATGCCTCTAGGTGCTTCTGCCATTTTTTGTTTCACCTCTTCCACATGGCCAAAATGTTTCCATTTTAGAAATTTTTTGCACTGGGAAAACAACAACAACAAAAAGTGGCTCAGGGTGAGATCCAGTAAAAGAGAGTGGGAGCCAGGCTCGGTGGCTCAGTCTGTAATCCCAGTGCTTTGGGAGGCTGAGGTGAGTGGATTGCTTGAGCCCGCAGGTTCAAGACCCACCTGGGCAACTTGGCGAGACCTCATCTCTACAATAAATCAAAAAAAATTAGCTGGGCATGGTAGCACGTGCCTGTAGTTCCAGCTACTTGGAAGGCTGAGGCAGAAGGATCGCCGGAGCCCAGCAGGTCAAGGCTGTGGTGGCCGAGAGTGGCCACTGCACTCCAGTCTGGGTGACAGAGTGAGACTCCAACTCAAAAAAAAAAAGAGAGAGTGAGAGTAGGGAACAGGGGTCATCTCCTTTTTGATCAAAGACTTAACATGGTGTAGGCAGACACATTGTCATGCTGGAAGAACTGGTCACTGTTTGCCACAGCTTGGGATGGTTCCTCTGTAAATCATAATACAACCTCCTCAAAACTTCCTGATAAAATCTTTGGTGGACAGCTTGATCAGGAGGAAAAAAAGTGAGTGTACTACAAGGGACTCACCCTTCCCCACAAAAAATTCTGGGTTTTAGTGTCCCCACTTGTACAAATAAGACAAGGAGGTCTCAGGTCAATGATGTAGCAGTTGAGAAAGAAGGACTAGAGGGGAGAGGATGTGGAGTTGAGGCCCTGAGATCATTCCTGTGATGGAAACCTGAACAAAAGCTTCCCATCCTGGTTTTTAAGGTTGTCATGAAAACACTGTGCTCTTGGGCAACACATGAAAATAATCACTGTCTTTCATTTCCATTTACTGAGCTTTATTTGAACAATCTCTTTTAACACCTGGGGAAGAAGTTGGCTACTTGGTATTGAGTGAAAGCACTCAAGGTTTGGACTATTCTACAGCATATGGAATGCACTTACACACTGAAGCAGCTGTTTGTGTATAAAGCACCTGATCAAACATCCCCTAAACTATATCAGAAACCATGGGAGGGGAGGCGACTGAATGTGCCGCCTGGTTTGGGACTGCAGGAGAGGGAAGTCTGAAGCCCAGCAGAAGAAGGAAAATCCCAAGGTGTCACTCTGAGCCAGGATGCTTGTGGCCACCCCAGTGATGGGTGGGGGTAAAAGTAAGTTGAAAAGCTGGAGAGCAGCAGAAAGGCAAGATTCTGTGTCTGAGCGGGGGGAGGGCAAAGGGTGTCCAGTCTTCTCAGGCATCCTTGTCTGTCTCCATCCTCCCTCCTTCACTCCCAGGGAAGTTTTCAGGTCCTGTGGTTTTGCTACTGTCTTTTCTCCACCATCAGTAGAGCTGCAGAGAAGATGTCTCTTTACTAAGTTCTCTAATGAGAGAGTTGTCTAAGCACCCTAAGGGATTCTCCTTGAAAATGGTAATGTTTTGATTTTGTTTGTCTTCTTCCTACTATCCAGTGAGATCCCAGCCATAAACTGAAACAGAATTGATTCCATCATGGTAAAACAAGATTACAGTGGCCACACATTCTCATGAAAACCTTGGGCTCCTGAACAAAACAATATACTCATCAGGGTTCTAGAAATATGAATCTCTCATGACTTCTGCCCTTACACCATCTTGCACTGCAGAAGAACAGGCCTGGAAGAACACCTTAGTCCCCTTGTTCTCAAAGCTGTTTGCTTGTTAGAAAGTTCTGGAGGGTTTGGAAAAATATAGTAGCAAGAGCTTCCCACCAGATCAGCTACATTTAGCAGTCTTTCCTTTCTCAAATGTCCCACAGATTAAGGGAATGAGGTGCTCTGTGCTCC
Source organism: Carlito syrichta (assembly GCF_000164805.1). Taxonomy (NCBI): domain Eukaryota; kingdom Metazoa; phylum Chordata; class Mammalia; order Primates; family Tarsiidae; genus Carlito; species Carlito syrichta. The sequence goes on from NW_007234959.1 coordinate 7,136, forward strand.
TTTGTGGCTGTCCGGGGATGTGGACTCAGGGCAGTGAGCTCCACATCTTTGGAGCATTTAACTGATGGGCTTGTGTGCCTGAAAAGCCAGCTGTAGGTAGGCCTTACAGGGCCTACCTTGGTAGTCTGAGATACCTGTACCCCTCAAGACATTAGCCCAGCATTTAAGAACCCTCCTTATACTCTCCTGAGTGCTCACTTCCCTCTGGCCTCGGCTCACAGGGTTCCTCCTAGGATATTCTTTCTCTGTTCAGTAACATGTCAATGTTCTCAGTCCCAGGCCTCATCCCTTCTCAACCCCTATGTGCTCCAGCTACAAGTTTCATTGCACATTGTGCTGAGAACTTGCCTCACCACCATTTCCATGTCTATTGATACAGCTCAGGAGCAAAAGAAGTCCCTGTGACTGTCAGTGCTTTGAACTGACCAAAGTGTAGCCTGTGACAGACAGTAGAAACTATAGAAGCCCTGCCTGAGACTCCCAAGCATCTTCAACTGCTGCTTTCAGAGTCAAATGGAAGAATGTTCCATGCAGGAATTCTCGGTGTTCTGGGAAGAATGTCTTCCTAATGCCCCAGAAACAGCCCTTGTGTTGTGAAGTTAGAGACCCACCAAGCCAACTGGGCAAGGTTATCTGACAGAAGGAGTAGACACAGGCTTTTTCCTTGAGAAAGGAAAGGACAAGAGGCTTCACTGAGCTGGAAGACTGGGAAGGGGAATGCAGTCTCAGGATCCCCTGAGCATCAAAATATGATCATCAGACTACAGCAGAGCTGCCCACAAATGTGATCTAGAATGGGCCTGAGATGGAGTTCCTTGGAAGTGTCCTTTGTTTCAAGCTCTAAGAACCTTGACTGCCATTGGCAGGGTTAGAGTAGGACCCCAGGAGCCAGGCTGACACCTGCCTGTGGAACCACCTGGGGGCATGCTCCTACAGGAGAGGAAGTGTGTTGTGGTTACAGAGGCAATCACAAGGCTCTCCCAAACAAGGAGAGGAGTGGAAGGAAAGAAATGGGCCAGACTGAAATTAAGTCAGAAAAATAAAAAGAATCCATGATAGTTTTTAAACTCCGAGGATAATGGAGCAACATGTACTGGAGGGGAGATTGGTATGTTAGAGACCTTCATAACTGATCAGGACACATTTAGTTTCAGTCTGTTGCACCAACATCACCCACATTCCCGACAGGAAATGGGGGCTCACTCAGTCAGGGATACGGCTAGGGTCTGTTTTCACTTGACACAAAGAAACCTTTATTGCTCTTTATATGAAATGGGAAAATATACTGTTTTGAGAGAAGATACTTGTACTTTTAAAATATAAACTAAAAAAAGGATAGCTCTAAACAGCATGAGGTGGGAGAGCAAATAAAGCTTCGTCAAGAAGCAAGCATTGACAAAACGCTTCTGAAGCAACTAGGGTCTGCCCCATTCTGTGGCACAACTCACCACAAGAAAAAAAACAAGAGCATTTAAGATCCAAGAAGACTGCTGTGAGACCTCCCCAGTGAGACCAAAGTGTCAGCAAGGCTAGAAATGTCTCCTTTTTTTTCCTTTTTTTCCTTTTTTTTTTTTTCGTTTTAAAGATGTAGGGCCGGGCTCGGTGGCTCAGCCTGTAATCCCGTGCCTTTGAGAGGCTGAGGTGAGTGGATTGCCTGAGCCCACGGGTTCGTGACCCACCTGGGTAGCGAGACCTCATCTCTACAATAAATCAAAAAATCATCTGGGCGTGGTAGCGTGCGCCTGTAATTCTGGCTACTTGGAAGGATGGCCGGAGCCCAGCAGGTCGAGACTGCGGTGGCCGGGAGTGGCCACTGCACTCCAGTCTGGGCGACAGAGTGAGACTCCAACTCAAAAAAAAAAAGATCAGGGTACAATTCAGGGTTAGGTATACAAATGTTCATTATGCAGGTACACTTCTTGATGAGGTATGCGCCTCCCTAGCCTGGCAGTTTCCCTCAACTGCCAATCCTATGCCCCCTCCCTTGGAAGTTTCCCACTACAGTCAATCCTTTTCTTATAGTATTGTGATAATTGTTCAAGGTCCACTTATGAGTGAGAACATATGGTACTCTGTTCTTTGTTTCTGTGATAGAGCACTGAGTATGATAGACTC
>NW_007234960.1:0-5584 GCF_000164805.1 Carlito syrichta
AGCTTCTTCTGAATTGTTTCTATCATATGTGCAGATATTGCAAGAAAAGCATTCTTTTTTATTATAAAAATGTGGGGTACAATGCAGGGTTAGGCATATAAATGTTGATTATGCGGGTACCCTTGTTGATGAGTTATGCCCCTCCATCCAGTAGCAGTTTCCCTCATCTGCCATCCCACCTTCCCTCCCCTGACAGTTTAACACTTTCTAATCTCTTATCAAGAAGAAAATTCTACATAAGACCTGAAATTTCTTATTCCAGTGAACACTTCAGGAATTTCAGAGGTAAACCACTTCCATTCATTGCAGGATTTCTTTTTTTTTTAACATATTTTTTATTTTACAATTGTGGGGTACAGTTAAGGGTTAGATATACAGATATGCATCGCTTAGGCACCCTTATTGATAAGGGGTGTCCCTCCTATCCCCAGACAGATATTGACTACCGTTCATCCCACCATGCTTGCCCTCCCTGCCTCCCCCCATAGATTCTCATCACTGACAATCCTTTTCTTATAGTATTATGATAGATGTTCCAGGTCCACTTATGAGTGAGAACATGTGATATTCAGATCTTTGTTACTATGAAAGATCACTCAGTATTATAGACTCTAGTTCCATTCAGGTTGCTATGAAATTCATGATTTTGTTCTTTTTTATAGCTGAATCGCATTCCGTCATGTATATGTACCACAATTTTTTAATCCAGTCCTCTTTTGATGAACAGCATGGTTGGTTCCAGGTTCTTGCTATTGTGAACAATGCTGCGATAAACATAAGTGTGCAGATATCTTTTTTATCGAGTGATTTGAGTTATTCAGGGTATATTCCCAGTAGGGGGATTGCAGGGTCATATGGGAGATCGATATTTAAAGTTTTTAGGAATCATCACACTGCTTTCCATAGAGGTTGCACTAGTTTACACTCCCACCAACAGTTTATAAGTGTTTCCTTTTCACTACATCCTCTCTAGCATCTGTTAGTTTTTGAGTTATTGCTAATGGCCATTCTGACTAGAATTAGGTGGTATCTCAGTGTGATTTTAAATTGCATCTCCTTGATGATTAGTGAGGTTGAACATTTCTTCATGTGTCTGTTGGCCACTTGGATGTCTTCTTTTGTGAAGTGTCTCTTCAAATCTTTTGCCCACTTTATAATGGGGTTGTTTATTTTTTTCTTTTCAGCATATTTGAGTTCCTTGTAGACCCAATATGTTAGGCCTTTGTCAGACCTGGAGTTGGCAAATACTTTTTCCCAATCTGTGGGCTGCCTCCCTGCTCTCTTGATGGTTTATCTGGCTTTGCAGAAGCTTGTCAGTTTAATGAGGTCCCACTCATCTATATTATCTCTTAAGGCTCGTGTGTTTCGGGTTTTATTCAGGATTTGAATGACAGTTCCAATTTCCATAAGGGTGTGTCCTGCGTTTTCTAAGGTTCCTATGGTTTGAGGTTTTATATTTAGGTCTCTGATCCATTTAGAGCTAATTTTTGTGTATGGGGTAGATAGGGGTCTTGCCTGAGTCTTCTGCATGTGCTCAGTCAGTTTTCTCAGCACCATTTACAGAATAGGTTCTCCTCTCCCCAGTGGTAGATGGTGGAGGCTTTGTCAAAGATGAGTTGGTTGTGGTGGTAGCGGCAGCATCTGTGGCTTCAGTGGCAGCCCAGACTACCATGATGTTGAGTGGTGGTGATGGCTGAACTCCATGTGAAGAGCAGGCTGCTGCTGATGGGAACTGCAGCCCCCAGGGAGAGAACTAGAGTCTCTATGTGTTCTCCTTCACAGATGGTCTCACAGACCAAGCTGACCCATCACCATCTTACCGGAAGTCCCCTCCTTTTGTTTTTAATTCCTTGTACCTTCTCCTTCCCTGCTATGTAGCCCACCTGTGGTTTTTGCCTCTTTAAGCTTCTTGCTAGTTTTACATGACATCAATAGCTTTCTTGGCATGAGTCTACTCTTACCACAGGCTATTAAATGATTCAAAATTGGAACCTGGTGTGCTGGCAATTATCCTTTCTAACAATCCAGATATAACACTTAGAGGTCCCAGAGAGACTTTGCCAACCTCTGGAGGCAACTTCACTCCGGCTCTCCCCTGGCTTGACAGAGATGTTATAGGGAGGTGCATCCAAGTCATTCAGGGACCCATAACCTCTCATCTGATTTGAATGGAGTTGGAATGATCGCTGAATTTCTCTCGACTAAAAAAAGAACCAGAGTCTGTCTTCATTCTCCTAAGAGGTAAGAATCTGTTTTGTTCTGTTTGCGGCCACCATTATGTTTAAGGCAGTCATGGCCCAATGAGTTTGCCCTTTGGACACTATTCATTAGACCAAGATGTTGACTGAATACAGTCCCTTAATTTCCTGCCCTGAGGTTGTTCTAGGGATCCATAACTCTTCTGACTTGATCTGAATGTGCCCTGTCTGTCATTATGCTTTAATTGTTTGTTTGTTGTTTGCTGTTAATTCACAGAATTCTTGACCTGTCAGTCCTCTGCCTAACGAGGCCACTCCTTAGACATTGCTTATTAAGTCAAATATGTTGGCTAAACCGAGTCTTGGTTTAGTATTTGAATTCTATTTAGGTATCTGCTTTCATTTCTAACTACCTGTGGTATTTCTATACTCCTGTCATCCTTGACCTCTTTCCCTGCTTTGTATTCTTGCTGTGCTATTTGACACAGAGCTTGCTTTTGTTGTACTTTCAGACCGGTCAGCAGGTCAGAAACTTCTATTAGCCTTTGCTTAAACTCTTGTGGTTGGAGGCATGATCCTCATTAAGTGCCTCTTGTAATTACTGGTTTTGACAATATGGGGTCATGGGCTTCTAAGGTCTCTGGTCCCCTGAACTTTATAATAAGGAATTTTTCTGTCAGGTTCACGGAGGACTATGGTGTCTGCCTCCAAAGGGAGATGCTGGATGCTCTGTGAAGATGATTGGCCTGAGTTTAATGCTAAATAGCCCTCCACAGGGTCTCTGGATGTTCATGTTGCTTAGTCTGTCTGGAAGATTGTTACAGGGAACCCTGGTCATCCTGATCAGTTTCCCTGCATCAACCAACAGTTAAATTTAATGCCAACTCCCCTCCGTGTTTATAGATATGTTTTCTTAAAATGTAGGACCCTTACTGTAAACCATACTATTCGGAGAGAGCATCTAACTTAAAAATAACAGGGTTGCTATACACAAAGGCCCCTGGCTAACTTTTCAAGGAAAACTTGTTTTGCCTATTTCTCAAGAGATTGAAATCTTGCCAAAATCTGTGAAACCATAGGTTTTAACCTCCTTTATAAAATCAATCATGTGCATTCATCTTCCCACTTGGGATAATTGCCTGCAGCTCCTTTTTAACCAAATTTACTTCTAAAAAGTCAGAGCACATGAGAGCAGAGACTAAAAAGTCTTTCCTGGCCTCAGTGGCTGGTAGAGAGGAGAAAAGTCAGGAAATGTTAGAGGAGATTTTTCCCTCCTCTTGCCCGGATTGGAAACCAAACACTTCAGCAGGATCTAGTACATTAAAAATATATCACCAGACTCTATTAGCTGATTTAAAGGAAGCATCACAAAAATTTATTAATCTTTCCAAAATTATCAAGATTATTCAGGGTCCCAAGGAGTCACCAGGGGCATTTATTGAATGTCTTCAGGAGACATTCTGTACCTATACCCCATTTGACCCCTCCACCTAAGAATACTCAGGCTATTAATTTGGCTTTTGTGGCTCAAGTGTCCTCTGACATCCAGAAAAAGTTACAGAAACTTGAAGGTTTTGCAGGAGTGAACATTTATCAACTGCTCAAGGTAGCTCAGAAAAGTTTGTAATAACTGAGATCCTGAAAAACAGAAACAGAAAATCAAGAAAATGGACAGAACAACAAAACAGCAGACAAAATATTAGCTGCTGCCATCCAGGCCTCCCATCTTGCTCAAGGCTAGCATGTAAAACAAAGGGAGAAACTGAACAGGAAACAAACAAACAAAAGCAAAACCTGGATGCATCCAGCTAGCCAAGAATCAATGTGCATATTGTAAAGAGCTGGGTTACTGGGTAAAAAATTGCCCTCACTTCCCAAAGACAGAGGACCCTAAATCAGTTCTGGTCTTGCCCTCTACTGGTGAAACTGAAAATAACTCAGACTGAAGAGGCCAGGGCTCTATTTCCTTAGTTCCCCAATAGCCCATCGTAACCACTGCTATTGGGGGTCATCTATTCCAACTCTTAGTGAACACTGGGGTGGAACTATCAGTCCTAAAGTCACCATTAGGACCCATATCCAAGATGTAAAGTTCTGTTCAAGGGACAACAGGGGCAATAACAAACTACAAGTTCACCTCCAACTGGATGGTTAATCTAGGTCAGAAACAGGTCACCCACCCATTTCTAATTGTCCCTGACTGCCCATACCCTCTCATGGACCAAGATTTGCCCCAGATGCTGGGCTCGGTGGCTCAGCCTATAATCCCATGCCTTTGGGAGGCTGAGGTGCCTGGATTGCCTGAGCCCGTGGGTTCGAGACCTGCCTGGGCAGCGAGACCTCATCTCTACAATAAATCAAAAAATCAGCTGGGCATGGTAGGACATGCCTGTAATTCTGGCTACTTGTAAGGCTGAGGTGGAAGCATCTCCGGAGCCCAGCAGGTCGAGGCTGCGGTGGCCGGGAGTGGCCACTGCACTCCAGTCTGGGTGACAGAGTGAGACTCCAACTCAAAAAAAAAAAAAAAGATTTGCCCCAGAAACTAAGAACAACTATTGTGTTCTCACCTGATAAAGCTAAAATGTATCTTCCTATTGACACTGCTTATCAAATCCTAGTCATTGTTCCGCTTTCTGAAGAATATCTCTTAGCTTCTTCTGATTCTCTCACTAAAAATATCTTGTCAGGCTTGCTTTTACTGTTACAGCATGAATTTCCTTTAGTCTCACCAGGATTGACAAAGCATCATCCTCCAGTCATAATCTGAACACAGGGGACATGAGCAAGCTAACTTGGACTCGGTTATCATAGGGTTTCATCAACTCCCCAACCTGTGGGAGTCCAGCTCCAGCAAGGTCCAGAGATTCCTGGAGGTGAGACGGTGTAGGCAACTAGGGGAGAAAGAAAGGGACTGGACTACTGTTCAATATTGAGCAGAAGCCATTATTGCAAAGAAACAGCTGTGGGAATTCCTGGGGGTGGTGGGGTATTGCCAGCTATGAATCCCCAGTTTTCCTGAAATTGCCAAATCTCTATACACTGCCAAGGCAGGGGACCAACACCTGTAATGGACTGCTACTGAGGAAAAATCATTCCAGCAGTTAAAGACAGCTGTCACTCAAGCCTCAGCATTCACCCTGCCAGATGCTACCAAGCCTTTTCACTTGTTCAATGAGAAATTGCAAAAGGGGTCCTCACTCAGACATTAGAACCCTGGAGGAGACCAGTGGCTTACCTGTGAAAGAACTGGACCCAGTGGCCTCTAGCTGGCCTTCTTGCCTCCCCAGACCTTTGCTGCCATGACCATACTAATTAAGGAAACATAAATTGACTTTCAGCCAAAACCTGGCTTTAACTGTTCCCCATGATGTTGAAACTTTGTTCTC
>NW_007234961.1:0-11856 GCF_000164805.1 Carlito syrichta
TCTTAAGTTTTTTATAGAATTCACGAGTAAGTCCAACTTAGAATTACACTTTATTTTGTAGCTTGTTATTTAGTATTGATTCACGTTTTTAACAGCTATAAACCTATTAAGATTCTCTATGATTTTTACTCAACATGTGTAAGTTTTGGCAATTTGCTTTTCAAGTAATCATTCCATATCGTTTAGTTCATTAAATTTGGGGACTTGTCAAACATTTGCAGGGGATAGAATAACTATTAGTTTCCACTCTTCCAAACACGATCTGACAGAAAAGGATCAAAACTCAATTTATGAGGTCACATTACCCTAATACCAATGAGAAAAGGACAATTAGAAAGAGAAAATTATTGGTCAATATTCCAAACATAGATGTACAAATCCTCAGTGAAATATTATGAGCTCAAATTTAACAATAATTATAGTCTTAATGACTAAAGAACATTCATATATAATATTTCCCAAATTAAGGCTTTTAGTTATGTTAATTGCATTCTATTAATGTTTAAATCATAGACCATCTAAGCCAATGAACAGATATTACTATATCTTACATAATAATTTGTCATTTTTGTTAACTGAATTAAGTATCTATGATCTACCTGTTGTCACTTAGCTATTTTAATCAGTTTGTCATAATCTATCAATCATCTCTGTATGTAAATATCTACTATTTTTAGTCACTTAGAAAAAAATGAAGAAAACCCAAAATACAATTTTACATGTTGATCAAAACAATTTAAAAGTAAGTTTATTAAAAATTATCAATTTCAATTATTAATGTAAAACTAATTTCACATTTATAATTTGTGACACTTATGAAATAAACACTATGAACAAGATTTTACAGAAATTATCTAAAGTAAAAGTTACAATTTTTAATGTAATTTTTTGTGTTTGAACAAAGCACTAATTTATCACTATTCCAATATATATGACAATATGAAATGTGAAAATGTAAAACAACTCTCATCCTAAATAAATTTCATATTTTCATATCTAATCAAAATCATTTCACTACCACAGGTCCTTTAAAACACTGACCAAATTTAATATATTTCAATCATTTATCTATTTGAATTCCATGTTACACAAGTGAAATTATGCATAACATTGCATTTGGAGGTCTCTCCTTTTCAGAATGATGCATGTGGCAGTAATCGATTTTCCTGTGTGTGTTGGTTTTAGCCTCCATTTTCTTATTAACATTATTTCACAGTTTATTGATTCCCTTAGATAGGATACATGACTGCTTCTATTTTTAGTGATTATGAGTAAAGTCACTATTAACATATACATACAGTTTTTTTGTGAGAACATTAGAGTTTGCTGATTTATTCTTTTATTTACAAGACAATATACAGTGTATGGATATTAAATTAATAGGCATGGGATTTTATCAGCTTTGTTTATTCCAGAGTACATTGCTTCTTGGGCTAGAAATTCTGAATGAAATTCCTGAATATGAACATAACCGTTTGCTTGATAGTAATGCTGGTAAGATGGTGAAGCAGGAGCTTCCAGTCCCAGTCTCCTTACAGAAACACCAAAGTGACAACTCGGCATGAGAATATATACCTTCAGGGAAGTCCTTACATGCAGGGGATACTTTGCAGCATCTGCAAGCCTCATAGGAACAATAAAAGACACTTTGAAGAAGAAAGGAATGCTTTTATATCTGTGTTCATCAGTGATATTTGCCTATATTTTTTATTAATATGTCATTATTATTGCCTCCTGACCTGGCTTTTATATTAAGGTGATGCTGCCCTCAAAATTATGTTTTTTTAAATTAATTTCTTTTTCAACTTTTTGAAGCATTTAAGAAAATGGTGTTATTTCTTCGTTAAATATGTAGTAGAATTAATCAGTGAAGACATCATAGCATGTGCTTTTCTTGAACAAATTGACAATTTTAAACTGGCAATTTATTTCTCATACTATTCTAAAAAATTTTCAGGGCACACTGATGAATGAGAACATGTGGCACTCAGTTATTTGTTTATATGTTAGATCACTGTATATGATAGACTCTAAACCCTTCCAAGTTGCTGTGAAGTTTATAATTTTGCCCTTCTATATGCTTCCATAATATTTCATCATGAATATTTACCTCATGTTAAAAATCCAATCCACTTTCAAAGACCAGTACTTTTGGTCCCATGTTTTTGTTGTTTAGAATAGTGCTGCAATGACATGCACGTGCAATTATACATTGAAAACTGTATATTTGACAAAAGCCTAACATCCAGGATCTGCAAGGAACTCAAACGTGCAAATAGGAAAAAAATGACCATGGTAAAGGGAGCAAAAGGCATGAATGCAAAATTCTCAGAAGAAAACTTATTAGCAGGAAACACACTTGAAAAAATGCTCAACCCCATCAATCATCGGGGAAATGAAAATCAATGCCACATCGAGATATCACCTAACTACATACAGTATGGTCATCATTAATTAAAAAAATAAATAAAACAACTACAACAAAACGATGATGAGGATGAAGAGAAAAGGGAATATTTCTACAATGATTGTGGGATTGCAACCAGTTGAACCTCTATGAAAACAGTGTGGTGATTTCTAAAAGAACTAGAAATAGACTATCCACTTGACCCAATAGTTCCCATTCTGAGAATATACCAAGAGGAACACCAAACTGTCTACACAAAAAGATACATGAAAACCCTTTTCTTTATTTTGTTTGTCTACTCCAAATTTGTCAATTTTGTTATATTTAAAATGCATTTCAAATTTTATTGATATTTTGTATTGCTGATCTAGTCTTTATTGTGTTCATTTCTAGTTTGGTGTTCTGTTATTTTTCTCTTTCTACTAAGTTTGAGTGTATATTTTTTTATTTAAAAGATATTGGTTCTAATAGGGAAATTTATATCTCTATGAGTACACATCAAGAAAATGGAAAGATTAAAAGTTGGATGTCTAACAAATCACCTAAGGGAGCTGGAAAAGAAGACCATCAAAACCCAACTTTAGCAGAAGAAACCAAATCACCAAAATACTTGACATAGAAGACAAAAATATCATAGAAAACAGCAACAAAACAAAAAAAAATTGGTTATTTGAAATAATTAACAAGATTAATGGACCCCTTGCAAGAATGACCAAGAAAGAGAGAAAAATCTCAAATAAACACAATCCAAAATAAAAAAGATCAAATCACCACTGACCCCTAGTAAATATAAAAGATTATCAGAGATTACTATGTACACTTATATGGAAACAAACTTGACAATCGAAATGAAATGGAGAATTTTCGGACATCACATCATCTCTTCCAGAAGAAATAGAAGATATTGAGACACTAAAGAGACCGAAGACAACCCAGAAAATTGACTCTCTCATAAGAAAACTACCTACAATTAATAGCCCTGGACTGGATGGCTTTCAAGCAAAATTCTAGAAAAGATACAAGAAGAGCTGATATCAATCCTATTGAAAGTATTGTAGGCATTTGAGAATGATGGAATTCTTCTCACACAATTTTATGAAGATAAAATCACACTGATATCCAAACCGGGTGAAGATTCAACCAAAAAAAAAAAAAGAGTACTACAGGCCAATATCCCTTATGAACATAGATGCAAAAGTCCTCAAAAAGATTCTGGCAAATTGTATTCAAAAGCACATCTCAAACATCATCCACTATAAGAAAGTAGGCTTCAGCCCAGAATGCAGGCCTGGTTCAATATTTGCAAAACCATATATGTAATTAAATGTGTCAAAAGATGTAGAAACAAGAGCCACATGATTATTTCACTAGATGCATAAGAAACTTTTGTTAAAATCCAGCATCCCCAAATAGGCTTCATCCCCATGATGCAGGCTGGTTAAACATTTAAAAGATCATAAACGTCATTGAATACATCAATGGATGTAAAAACAAGAACCACATGATTATTTCACTAGTTTCAGAAAAGGTTTTGATAAAATCGAACATCACTTCTTGATAAAAACTCTCAAACACCTAGGTATAGAAGGAAGATAACTCAAAATATTAAGTACCATTTATGATAAGCCCACAACTAACATATTGCTAAATGAACAGATACTGGAAAAATTTACTCTGAAATCTGGAACAAGACAAGGCTGCCCACTCCCACACCTCTTGTTCAACATTGTGTTGGAAGTTCCTGCTCGGGCAATTAGACAAGAAAAGAAAATCAATGGTATTCAAAAAGAAAAAGAGGAAGTCAAATTATCCCTCATTGCTGATGTTATCACCGTATACTTTGAAAATCCAAGAGAATCTGTAAAAAACTTGCTGACACTGACAAAGGATTTTGGCAAAGTACAAGGGTACAACATAAATGTACAAAAGACAGTGGCATTCAGAAACACCAATAACAAGCAGGCAGAGAACCAAATAAAAAGCACAAATCCATTTAGGACAGCCACCAAAAAAATGAAATACCTCGACAACTTTCTAATCAGAGAAGTGAACGACACTTACAATGAGAATCACCAAACACTGCTCATAGAAATGCAAAAAGGCACAAACAAATTGAAAAATATTTCATGTTCAGGATAGTAAAAAATCAACATTGTTAAGATGTCCATCCTACCGACAACAATCTACAGATTACAATCAATACCCATTAAGTTGCCAACATCATTCTTTTCAGACCTGGAAATATCAAGAGTGGAAATCATAAGGAATCACAAACGACCACAAATAAACAAAATGATCATTAGCCAAAGAAACAAAGCAGGAGGTACGAAACTTCCAGACCTCAAACTTCACTATAAATCTACAGTAATAAAAAGAGCCTGGTATTGGTACAAGAACAGCCAGATAGACTAATAGTACAGGGTAGACATTCCAGAATCAATTCCTCAAGTCCTCAACCAACTAATATATGACAAATCCTCCAACAACCACTGGGGAGTGAAGAACATATTAAGTAAATGGTGCTGGGAAATCTGGCTGACCACATGCAGAAGATTAAAGCAGGACTTCTACCTATCACCATATATGAAAATTAACTTTAAATGAATCAAAATCTAAACATAAAACTTCAAACTATAAGAATCTTGGAACACATAGGGGACACCGTAATAAAAATTGGAACTGGCAACCAGAACCTATTCAGAACCCTACATACCCATACCTTAAGAAATAAGATAGACAAGTGGGAAATAATCAAACTAACAAGCTTCTGCATAGCTAAAGAAACTGTCAAGAGAGCAGGGAAACAGTCCACAGAATGGGAAAAAATATTTGCCAACTGTATATCTGACAGAAGCCTAAAATCTAGGAATTACAAAGAACTCAAGCTTGCCAAAAGGAAAAAAAAAACCCTTTAAAAAGTGGGCAATTCACTTGAATATACACTTCTCAAAAGAAGATATACAGGCTGCTAACAGAAAACAGAAAGGTGCTGAGCCTCACTTACCATCAGAGAAGTTCAAATTAAAACCACATTGAAATTTGACCTAACCCCAATAGGAATTCCCATCATTAATAAAACAAACAATAACAGATGGTGGCGAGGATGTGGAGAGAAAGAGTCACTTCTACACTTCTGATTGGAAAGCAAATTGTTGCAACATCTTTGTAAGACAGGGTGGCAATTTCTGAAAGACCTAGAAATGGACTTTCCATATTGTCCAGCAACAACTAACACGATCCTTAGCAAAAGAAGCAAAGCAGCAGTTACTATTGAGAATATACACGACGAAACTCAAATCAATCTACAAAGAAGATAACTACACAGGTATGTTTGTTGCAGCTCTGCCCAAAATAGTAAAAAAGGAACCAACAATGTTGCCAATCAAAGCTGAACTGGATTTTTTAAAATGCGGTATATATACACAATGGAATATTATGCAGCCATAAATAAGGACAAACATATGAACTTCGCAGCTTCTTGGATGGACTTAGGGTCGATCATACTCAGTGAGCTATCACGGAAACAGAGAAGAGAGTGCCATATGTTTTCAGTCATAAGTGAACCTTGAATAATTTTTGTAATACAATAAGAAAGGGAGTGGTGGGAAACTGTGAGTAGAGGAGAGGTGGTATTGTCAGTTGAGGGAAACTGCTAGGAGATGGAGGGGCATACCTCATCAACAAGGATACCTGCATAATCAATGTTTGTATACCTAACTCAGAACTGTACTCCACATCTTCATAATAATGAAACTGAAAAGCAAAAAAAAAAAAAAACCCCATTATTGGGTATAATTCAGGATTAGGCATACAAATGGTCATCGTAAAGATCATGTTTGCTCCTCCCTTTGGTCCTCACTTCACCTAGTTTGAGATGAGGTACCCTAATTCATGTTGTTTGTTCCCCTTTACCACTCTGGAATTTTTCAGCTATTGGAAATTCCTTTCTTATGGCATTTTGATAAGTTTTCAGGGTCCACTTATGAGTGAGAAAATGTGGTACTCCGTTCTTTATTTCTGTGCTAAATCACTGAGTGTTATATACTATCAATATATACAATTTGCTGAAAAGTCCACAATTTTGTTCTTAATGGCTATGAATATATAATCGTGTACATGTACCACAAATTTAAAATTCAGCCCAGTTTTGATGGGTAGCACATCTGATTCCATGATTTTGCTATTGTAATTAGTGCTGCAATAAATATGCATGTGAAGGTATCATTTCTGTAAATTGATTTAAATTATTCCATGTATATGACCAGAAGGTGAATTGATGGGTCATATTGAAAGTCAATGTCTAGTACACTTTGTGATCACTGTACTGTTCTTCACAAAAGTTGAATTAATTTGTATTCACACCAGCAGTGTATAAGTGTTCCCTTTTCTTAGAATCCTCACCAGCACCTGTTGTTTTATATTTTATTAATTATGGTCATCCTTAACTGAAAAGTTGTTATCTTAATGTGTTGTTGATTTGCAAATCTCTGGTTATGTTGAGGTTGATCATTTTTTCATGTGTCTGTTGGCAGATGGTATACCATCTTTTTAGAAGTGTCCATTATTTTGCCCGGTTTTTAATGGGGCTCTTGGTTTTTATCCTGCAGGCATGTTTGTGTTCCTTATAGATTCTGAATTTTTGACCTAGTCAGATACAAAATTGGCAAATATTTCTTCCATATCTGTGGGCTGTGTCCCTTCTCTCCTGATGGTTTATTTTGCTTTGAAGAAGTTTTCCAGTTTGATTAGGGCCCAATTGTCATTTTTATCTCTTATGATATAGACATTGATCTGGGGTTGGTTGTCTATTTCAATTTAGGTAAAGGTGTCTCTTGCGTTTTCTGAGATTCCTAACGTTTGAGCTTCTATGTTTAGGTTTTTGATCCATTTAGAATTGCTTTTTGTGTATGTTGACTGGTAGGAGTCCTGTTTCATTCTTCTACATAAGTTCAGTCAATTTTCCCAGGACCATTCACTAAATAGGTTGTTCTCTCCCCAGTGGTTAGTGTTGGAACATTTGTGGAAGAGGAGTTCCTTGGGAAGTTGAGGTGTTGCTTCCAGAATCTCGATTCTGTTCCATTGTTCTATATGCTTGTTTTTTACCAGTAGTAGATTGTTTTCATTATTGAGGTATTATAATGTAGTTTAAAGTTAGAATCGTGATACCTTCCGCTTTGTTTCTTTTGCTAATCATTGTTTGTCTTTTCATAGCCATTTATGTTTTCTTTTGTATTTTTGTTTCAAAATTAGAGAAGAACGATGTTGGTATTAATGGGTATAATTATGAATCTGTAGATTGTCTTTGCTAGGAGGACATCTTATCAAAGATATTCGAATGCATGAGCATGGAATATTTTTTCATTTGTTTGAATCATATTAGATTTATTTGAGCAGTGTTTCACAGTTTTTTATTTTAAGGTATTTTCATCCCTATGGTTAGATAGCAAGATGAGGAATTTCATTTTATTTTTGACTATTGTGAGTGGGATTGGGCTTTTAATTTGAATCTCTGCTTCTTTGTGTTAGTGTACAAGACTGTGATTGTCTTTAGCATGGTTTTTTTTTTTCTATCTTGAGACTTTGCCAAAGTCTTTTATCTCTATAATGGTAATTTTTTGACAGAGTTTCTTGGATTTTCAAAGTATAAGAAAATATCATCAGAAAAGAGGGATAATTCTGACTTTGTTTTCCTATTTTAATAAACCTGATTTCCTCATTGGTGTAGCTAAAATATCTAGCACGATGTTGAGCAGGGGGGATGAGAGTGAGGAGCTCTGTTTTGTTTTGGTTTTCAGGGGAAATTCTTACCAGTTCTGCCCACATAGCAATTTGTTGTCTATGGGTTTATCAATTTTATGCCCCCTCTTTCCACAGAAGCTCAAGTGCATTTATCAAAAAGGAATGCTGGATTTTATTGAAAGGTTTTACTACATTCATTGATATAATCATATGTCACCTGTTTTACATTTGTGGTTGCATTTAATTACATTTATGGTCTTGTGGATGTTGAACCAACTCTGCATCGTGGGGATGAAGTGTACTTGGATATGGTTGATGTTTTCTGAAATGTGTTGTTGGATGCAATATACCAGAATCATGCTGTGTATTTTTGCATCTAGGTTACTCGGGGATATTGTACTGTAGTAATTTTTTTTTCTTCTGTGCATCTCCACCCTGTTTGAGTATCTGTATGATGTTTGCACCATAAAATGATTTGGGGGGCATTCTGTATTTGTTGAATACTGGGTACATTTTCAACAGGATTGGTATTAGCTCCTTCTTGTATGTATTGAAGAATTATTATGGAAATGTATGTGATTCAGGAGTTTTCTTTGTAGTTAATTTTCTTCTGACAGAGTCAATATCTCGGGTTGTTATTAGACTATTTGGGTTCTCAAATTCTTCTTATTTCAACCTTGAGAACATGTGTGAAATCTGAAAGTCCTCCATTTGATTCAGGTCATGGTGTTTGCTTTCATGCAGGTGTACATTGTAAACTCTGATAAAAATTTGTATGTCTTTGGGGTCTGCTGCAACATTATCTTTTGCATTTTTGATTGTATTTATTTATTTTTTCTTCTAATTTTCTTGGTTATTCTGGCTAGGAGTTTATCAGTCTTGTCTATCATTTCAAGTAACTAGCTTTTCCTTTTCCTTGATTTTTTCTGTGGTATTATTTTTTCTTCTATGGCCCATTTCTGGGCTCCTACTTTGTTGATTTTGAATTCTTCTGCTAAGTTAGTGTTTTAATAGTCTTTTATTTATGGCTCATTTAGGTAATTTTTTTAGCTGTTAATTTGTTCTCTTTCTCTTTTCTTGATGTATATTTGTAGAGTTTAAATTCCCCTCTTAATAGTGCTTTCCAGCCAACCCAGAGGTTTTGCAAAGATGTGTCTTTGTTTTCATTTGTTACCACAAATCTTAAAATTTCTGTTTGAATTTCTATGGTCACCCAGGAGTTGCTTGGCATTATGATGCTTAGTGTTCATGACTTTGCGTATATTCTAAGACTTTTGTGGGTGGTTCTATTTATTTGTATTCTGATATATTCTGAGAAGGTGAATGGCAGTATTTAAATGCTGGGAAATTTGTTTATGCATGACTTGTGGCCAAGGGTGTGGTCAATCTTGGGGTACATTCCCTGTGAAGATGAGTAGAATCTATATACTTTGATTTTTGGTTGGAGTGTTCTGTAGGCATCTATGAAATGTATTCAAGCATTAAGTTGAAGTTCCAATTTGCTTTGTTTATTTTTTCCTTAATGATCAACATAGGTTTGCTAGTGGGTATTGAAGTCTCCAAATGTGATTGTGGTAGTCTCAATATCTTTTGTTAGTTTACTTGGTAGCTGCTGTACAAATGTGTTGGGTACCTTCATGTTTAGGATGAATGTTTCTCGTTGATTGAAAGTTTTATTACTTGTTATGTCTTTCTTTATCTTTTAAAAAAATTTTAAAGGCTTAAATGTTGTTTAGTCTGATAAAAGTTCACAACTCCTGCCTCCTTTGTCATCCATTTGCCTGAGCCTGTGTTTCCCATTCTCTAACTTTGAGACTGTGGCCATCATTTATAGTGAGAAGACTTTACTGAAATCACCAAATTACTGAGTTTTTTTTTTCTTCCTGGTTTTCATTATTTGCCTTTTCAGTGATGAATTTAGTCCATTCACATTCAGTCTGATAATTGAAATGTGAGAGTTTGTCCTTATAATACTGTTTCTATAAGGCAGCTTTGTTTGCATTTTGCTTTTGTGTTCATATGTGTGTGTTTTCAGTTTTGTGCTCATACTGTGTGTTTTACTGTTTCTGTGTTTGTCTGTGATATTTTGGAGTATATGATCTCCCTGTTGTTTCTATTTGTTCTTTGCACAGTAACTTTTTAAGTGTCTCCAGTAAAACTGGTCTTGAGGCAACATATTTTCTTAGAGATTAGATTTCTGGGAAGGATATCAATTCTCTGTCTCTGATGAAGCTTAGTTTGGCTGGGTAGAAAATTCTTGCTCGAAATTGTTTATCTAGGAGAACATTAAATTTGGGGGATGCAATTTCTTCTGTTCTGTAGTGTTTCTGCAAATAAGTTCACAGGATTTCTGATTTGTCTTCCCTAGTAGGCATTCAGATCATTTTCTCTTGCTTCCTTTAGGATTTATAAAACTTTTTTAGTAGGTGAATTACAATGTGTCTAGGGGCGGGTCTTTTCATCAGATGTCTTGAAGGGGTTCACTGAATTTTTTTTCTTGTATCATCATCTCTCTTGCCAGCTGAGGGAAGTTTTCTTGACTGACTTCATGGAATGATTGTTCCAGGATATTTTCTGTTTGTCTTTCTATTTCAGGTATTCTGTTTTGATGCAGGTTTGAATTCTTGGTAAAATTAAACTTATCCTGGAGAATTTCTTCCTTCTTTTTTAAGTTTTTTTCCCTCTATTTTTAATAAATTGAGTTAATTTCGACTTTGGCCTTCCAGCTCTGAGATTCTTCTGCTTGGTCAATTCTGCTTCCTATGTTTGCAAAGTTGTCATTTATTTAATTATTGGAGTTAATCCTCTATTTTATTACTAAGCATACATTCCTGATTTTATCCAGCTCTGCTGTGATTTTATTTAATTTTGATCCCTGTATTTTTTATTGTTTTTTCATACTATCTAATGCTTCTGTGATCTCCAAATGCTCTTTCTGGTTATTGTCTTAGATGTTATGAATTTTTCAGGTCTGCCTGGACTTTGAGATTGTCACCTCAATGAATTGGCCAGTCGATCCACAGAAAGGACCAGCTCAAGGGTTGGCAAGCCTAACCCTAGAATTGTTGGCTCGAATGTGCTGGCTAGCCATTCCCTGAGACTGTTGCTGATTTACTAGGCTGGCTAGCCAAGCCCCAAGAGTGTTGGAACCCCCAGAACTATCTTATTTTCAGAATCTTGCCTTCTTACAGCAAATCTCCAGTTTCATTTTCTCCATTATCTGGCAAGACAGTCTCTGGGGTTCCCAATTCATCAATTCCAAAAATCTTCTGCATACCATCTGTTTGGTGTTCTTCTTTCATGCCCAGGAAGAATGAGGGACACAGACAGCTGGAAAGTGAGAAAGCAGGATTTATTGAGAACACAGGAATGCTCCCACAGTAAGAGGGTACCCGAGGGGGTTGCCAATTTGGAGATGATACATAATGCTTATGTAGTCCTAAGACTGAGCCTTTTGGCTAGCACTAGTTGTGAGATGAATGGATAGTACTCACTGTTCTGATTGGTCAGTACTGAGGACCAATCGACGGGATGTAGTGGTCTAATGGTGAGTTAATTGTTTGTTTTTCTATCAACAGTATTGAATACATAAGCTCAAGCTTGGGGGGTTCTCAAGAAGTTTGTTTATCAGTTTGAGTGCATCAGTCTGAGAGGCCTACCTGCTGGAAAATTGCTACAATGTTACTTGCTACATGGTACTGAAGAGCTTG
>NW_007234961.1:12170-12616 GCF_000164805.1 Carlito syrichta
TTTCTCATTAATTTGGTTGTTCAGTGGAAAAATGTAAAAAAAATCGCTTCTGATGTTTTCTCTACCTTTTGTCTTTCCCTGAGGTTGTGCTTTGAGTTTGTTCAATTACAAAGTAGGACTTGGGGTGGGATATTACACGGTGTCCTTAAAATTTTGAGAACTTTCTAGGGGCTGGGGGTTTCAATGTTAAGCCGCTATTGCCTGGTCACAATATTTGCAATCCGGTGAATGGGTCTCCCATGACTCGTTCTCCATCTCTCCACAAAATAACCTTACAGTGAATATTCCTGTGTATACCTGGAGTCGAAGACATGTTATAACAAATGAAAGAGAAATGGAAGGAGAGAAAAAAGGAAACATGGTAAAAGGAAAAGAAGAAAGAAAAGTAGAAAAAAAGATATGAAAATAAGCAAACAAAAAGTAGAGAAAAAACAAAGTTAAAAAAA
>NW_007234961.1:12903-29460 GCF_000164805.1 Carlito syrichta
TCCTGCATTATGAGCTTAATTTTTTTTTCTTTGGAGTTGCAGTTTCACTCTGTCCTCTGGCTGGAATGCAGTAGTATGCTCATGGCCATCGCAGCATTGACCTGCTGGGCGCCAGCTATCCTTCTGCCTCAGCCTTCCAATTAGGGAGAACAACAGGCACGCACTACCACTCCCAGTTATTTTTTTATTTATTGTAGAGATGAGGTATTACCATGTTTCCTGGGCTGATTTCGAATGTGTGGGCTTAAGCCATCCACTTACCTCAACTTCCCAAATTGTGGAAACTCCAGGCTAAGCCATCTTGCCTAGTTGAGATTACATTCATTACTTCCTTGTAGTGTTGCATTAGGCTTTTTATTTGTAATCAGACATGATGTATAAACGGGAGCTGAAGAGATATTTAAAAATAAATAGTTGAGAATAAAATTAAGACAATTTTGAACAGTAATATAGAATAAGCCACAATAATTTTGCAATCACACAGCTTGATAAAGAGTATGAAATTAATAAATACGCTAATATACCATTTGAGGAAACTATGAATTGTGAAATGAAACACTAATAGAACATTAATAAACAAACGTCACTACTACACAATAAACCCATGTAATAAAATTGCACTTACACTAAAAAGTCTATTTTTTTTAAAGAAATAGCAGAAATAAGAGAGTAAAGAAAAAAGAAATGCAGGCAAAGATGAATAGTTTCGATTTACAATTAAAGGTGCCCATATATAAGATGAGAAAGCTAACCATTTTTTTCACCTCTAAATATTTATTTTATAATTATGTGAAACAATTCAGGGTTAGGCATACAATTATTCATTATGCAGGTACCCTTGTTGATAAGGTGTGCCCCCCCTTCCCAAGAGAGTTTCTCTCTACTGCCAGTCTCACCTTTCCATCCCCTCATGATTACACAACATCCCAATACTGTCATTCCTTTTCTTATAGTATTGTTTTAGATGTTTAAGGTCAACTTAGGAGTGAGAACATATGATATTTCATTCTTTGTTTTTGTGAAAGATTGTTCAGTTTTATAGACTCTAAATCCATCCCGGTTGCTATGAAGTTCATGATGGTTTCCTTTTTATGGCTGCATATTATTCTTTTTTGTGTATTTATCACATTTTTTTCAAGTCCTCTTTGGATGGTTCCATGTTTTACTATTGTGTACAATGCTGTGATAAATATATGTGTGCAAATATCTTTTCTATAAAGTGATTTGAGATCTTCTGGGTATATTCCCAGTGGAAGAATTGTGGCTTCATATGGGAAGTCAGTATTTAGAAGTTGTAGGAATCGCCACACTGTTTTCTGCAGAAGTCTACTAGTTTATGCTCCCACCAACAGTGTACAAGTTTTCCCTTTTCACCACATCCTCTCCAGCATCTGTTATTTTTTGAGTTATTAATGATGGCCATTCTGACTGGAGTTAGGTCATATTGCGATGTAACATTAATTTGCATTTCTTTGAATACTAGTGAGGCTTAGCATATTTTCATGTATCCGTTGGTTGCTCATATGTCTTCTTTTAGAACTCTCCATTCATATCTTCAGTCGACTTTATCGTGAAGATGTTTGCTTTTCTTCTTTTCAGCAAGTTTGAGGTCCTTGTAGATCCTTGATGTTAGTTCTTTCTCAAATATGCTGTTGGCAAATATTTTTCACAGTCTGTGAGGTGTCTTCCTAATCTATTGACGGTTTCTTTGACTTTGCAGAAATTGTCAGTTTGATAAAGTCCGACATGTCTATCTATCTCTTATGGTATGGACACTTAGGGTTTTGATAAGGAATTGGTTGCCAGTTCCAATTTTCATAAGAGTGTCTCCTGCATTTTCGATTCTAATATGAGATTTTACCTTCAGATTCCTGATCAATTTAGTGTTGATTTTTCCATATGGGTATAGGTAGGGATCCTGATTCAGTCTTCTGTATGTGGTCAGTCAGTTTTCCAGAACCATTTCCAGAATAGGGTCTCCTCTCCCAAGTAGTTGGTAGTGGTGGTTTTGTTGAAGATGCGTTGGTTGAGAAATTGAAGTTTTCCATCTGGAATCTCGATTATTTTCCATTGGTCTCTTTGTCTGTTCTTGTACCAATACCATGCTGTTTTGATTATTGTAGATTTATAATAAATTTCAAAGTCTGGGAGTGGGATAACTCCTGCTTTTTTTCTGAGAATTGTTTTGGCTATTCTTGTTCTTTTATTATTCCATATGAATTCCTGTATTGTTGTTTATATGTCTCAGAAGAATCTTGCTTGTAATGTGTTGGGTTTTGCATTAAATCAGTAGATTGCCTTAGGTAGAAAGGACATCCTAACTTTGTTAATTCTCTCAATTCATGAACGTGGGATATTTTTCCACTTATTTGTGTCATTATTGATTTCATTGAGCACTGTTTCATTGTAAAGATATTTCACATTGCTTGTTAGGAAGATGCCAAAGTATTTCATTTCTTCGTGGCTATTTTGAATGGAATTGTGCTTTTTATCTGAGTTTCTGCTTTTGTTATTATTGGTATATAGAAATGTGATTGTCTATTGCATAAATATTTTATACCATGAGACACTGTCGACGTCCTTTAATAGTACAAGCCAGTTTTTAACAGATTCTCTTGGGTTTTTGAGGCATAGAATTATGTCATCTGCAAAGAGGGATATGTTGGTTTCCTCTTTACCAGTTTGGATACCAATGATTGCCTTGTTGTCTCTGATTGTTCTAAATAGAACTTCCAAAATTATGTTGAACAGGAATGGTGAGAGTGAGCAGCCTTGTCTTCTTCCAGTTTTTGGGTCAATGGTTTCCAGTTTCTGTTTGATTAGCAGTATGCTGGTTGTTGATTTCTTGTAGATGGCTCTTAATATATTGAGGTTATTCCATCTATGCCTAGTGTTCATGGCTTTTTTTAATCAAGAATGTGTGCTGGATTTTATTAAAAGCTTTTTCTACATCTAATGATATTGTCCCGTGGCTTTAAAATGTTATTTTGTCTATTGATGTATTTAATTATGTTTATGGTCTTATGAATGTTGAACCACCCTTACATCACAGGAATGAAGCTTAATGGTTGTTGCGGATTATTTTTAATATGTGTTGTTGAATCTGGTTTGTTAGAATCTTGTTGGGAATTTTAGCATCTGTATGCATCAAGGATGGTGTCCTGTAGAGCTCTTTCTTTGTTGGGACTTTACTTGTCTTGTCAATCCATGTAATGATAGCTTCATAAAGTGATTTGGGGAGAGATTCATCTTTCTCAATCGCCTGGAATACTTTGATTAGGATTGTTATCAGTCCCCCCTTGTTTATTTTGTAGTTTTCTACTGGAAAGCAATCTGATCCAGGATTTTTTTTTTGTAGTAGTAGTTCAATTTCCTGGATTGTTATTGGTCTATGTAGGTTCTCAGTTTCTTCTTGTTTCAACCTGGGCAGGTAGTATAATGTCAGAAAGCCCTCCATTTTCTTTTAGGTTTGTTTTTTTTTTCCATACTGGTGTACATAGTTATCTCTAACAATCTTTTACTTCTTCAGGGTCAGTTGTGACTTCATCTTTTATGTTTTTTATGGATTTTATTTGGGCTTTTTCCTTTTTTTGTCATTACATCTAGGGGATCATTCATTTTCTTTATCCTTTCAATGAATCACCTTGGGTTTGTTTTTTGTTTTTTCATTTGTTAAAATTATCTTTTTGTCTTCTCTGTCCCAGATTTTGGCTTTCATTTGGTGATCTGGATTCTTCTGCAGAAGTTAGAGTTTTGTTGGTCTTGCTTTTCCAGCTTCCTTAGTTGATTTATTAGGCATTAACTTGTGATCTTTCTGTGTTCTTCATGTTTGTTTGCATTGATATTAATTCCCCTCTTACTCTGGATTTCATGGCATCTCAGAGTTGTGGTAAGATTTTTCTTTATTTTCATTTCCTCCAGATATCTTTTAATCGCTTATTTATTTCCACGTTGACACAGGAGTTGCTTATTATCACGCTGTATAGTTTACACGTCTTTGTGGGTTTTGGGGGAAATTTGCTGTTGTTGATATTTACATTTATTTCACTGTGGTATGGGAGGTGCAAGACAAAATGTCAATCTTGATAAATTTGTTTGTGCTTGATTTATGGCCTAGTTTGTGATGAGTCTCAGATTATGGTCTATGTTGTGATGAGTAAATATATAATCTGTGGTCTTTGCTTGTAGTGTTCTGTAGGTGTCAAACATGTCCATTTGGTCAACAGTCACATTGAGGATCCGAATCTCCTTGTTGAATTTTTGTCTTAATTTTCTGTCTACGGTTGTGAGTAAGATGTTAAAGTAACCAGCTATGATAGTGTTAGAGTCAATATCTTTTTAAAGTTTGCCTAAAAGCTGCTTTATGATAGTTGGTGCTCATATGTTGGGTGCATATATGTTTTGTATGGGTATTTTTTATTGATGAATTGAAATTTTGTCATTATATAGTGACCTTCTGTATTTTTTTTTAAGTTTTGATTGTTCAAAGTGTATTTTGTCTGATTTTATTATCACAATTCCTGCTTTTCTTTGTTTTCTGGTCACCTGAAATTGTGGTACCCATCCCTTACTTTGAATCTCTGAGAGTTCCTTCTGATAAGATGAGTCTCTTGGATACAATATATTGTTGCCTCGTGATATTTTGTCCATTTTTTCTCCTTTCTATGTCTTTTCAATGATGCATTTATTCCATTCATATTAAGGCTAATTATTGAATTGTGAGAGTTTATTCCTATTGAGGTTATTACAGGTTTGTTGTTTTTCCTGTTTGCTTGTAGTCTTTCTTTTAATTTTGAGAATGATTCATGTGTGCTTTCAATCTTTGTCCTACATTCTTGTTAAGAACTTTGTGGTTCTTTTTTCACTCTTCTGTGTTTAATAATTTATTAAGTGTCTCTTTTAGAGCTGCTCTAGAGGCAGCATAAGGACTTAGGGATTGAATGTCTGAGAAATATTTTAAATCTCCCTCCCTACTAATGAAGGTTAGTTGGGGAGGTTTTTCTTGGTTAAATAAAATGAGGGAAGTTTTCAGGGTTGGTGTGTTTTCTTTTACTTCTGTTTGCTCAGTCTCCTATTTTTTCTTATGTGGTTGGTCTGACATTTTTTTATCTCCAAAGCTGGACTGTGTTTTGGGGACTGTACTTTTTGCAGTTTTGAGATATAATTGGGGGGATACTTTGATGAAAAATCTCTCTGCATATCCCAATATTCACTGACATGTGTATGGCCACCCTGGAACCCGTTTCCTACTGCCTCATTATCTTTCCGAGCAGTGGGGTATAGGTTTGCCTCCTGGGAGCAAAATTAGTTAACAAAAAGAGAAACCATGGGAAAATGAAGGAGGAGGGAAGGGGGATGTGGAGAGAGAGAAGAGTAAGAGGGAAAACAGACAAATATGCCATCTAACACATCAAAAGAGACATAAGTACGGAAGAAACCTAAAAACCAAAACTAAAACATACAAATAATCACATAAACACACAATTCAACAAACACCTGCCTACTGAAGCATTCTTACCATACACAAACCAAGTCTAAAGAATAAAAATAAATCAGTAAAATAACAGAAACAATGCAAGTACTAAAAACTTACCAAAACCAGAAATAAAGAGGAAATAAACACAATAAACCCCCACAAACAAAATGAGCAAAACAAACAGACAAAAAATGAAAACAAGGAACCAAACTCACTCTGAGGTCTTTCCTGTAAGTCCAATGTCCTTTCAGATCTGATTTTTAACCCCTCTAGATAGGGTAACTCGCAGCTTGGATCAAATGCCCATGCCTACTTTAGAAAGAGGGTGGATCAGATGTCTATTAATGCTGATTGCTGCCTGTCAAGTCTTCCACTCAGATCTGACCTGTCTGTGTCCAGTCCTGCATAGGAGAGGGGCTTCTGTCTCTCCAAGTTTGATGAGACTACTTTAGGTGCCACGTTAGAGGCTAGATGGAGCTGGATGGGGCAATGAAGAGCTCTGAAGGTCCTGGGACAGAGAAAATGGATGTGGTCAGCATTTCCTGACCACGCATTGGGCTCTCCTCTGGCTCTCCCGGTTCCTCTATCTCCACTGATCAGATCTGAGGCTCCAGTGGATCCACTGCAAGCGGTGATTAGAATCAGCCAGTTTCAATATTCTCTTTTCAAGATCAGATGACCTTGCCTGCCGTACTCCTATCTCAGGGCGGTGGGGACATTCAGTTGCCCTCACAGTGGTGTCCTGGGTGAATGAACCTGGAGTCTTCCCCTAGATGGAATTTCTCTCTCCTACCAGCACATCTCTACTCATGCAGAGAGTTTATATGGACCTTTTTTTCTGCGGAGACACTCACAGTCCGGCCTGTCCAGTCACCATCTTAAGTTCCATAACAAAACCCAATATTTTACTTGCCAAAGTTAGGTTTTTAAGGCTAATTATGTAATATATATCATGAACTACTTTGCATATCACAAGGTTTTAGCTACATACCCACAAGAAGCCTATATGTCTCCGTATGTATGTCCTCTGTCCTTTCTCACAAGGCTTGTGACCCTTAGTTGCTATTCTTTACTTGTTCTCTCCTATGGCACCACCAACCTGTCCTCAATGGGTAAACTGGGTGATCTCTTGAGCGCCGCCAGAAGCTCCAGTATGTGCCTCAACTGAGAAGGGTTTTTCACATTCTCAGCACTCTTTTCTCTATGTGTGTGTCTTGCACAGTAATATGTGGCACTGCCTGAGGATTTAAAGATTCTCCACTACATGTTGGAAAATTTGTCAGAGCTGTCTGCAGAGATAGTGATGTGGCCTTGGAAGTTTTGTCTGTAGTGGGTATCTGAGTCACTAGAATCTATCATCCTCATCCTCTCCAGACATTTCACGGGCATTTGGCACACCTACCTGTGCAGTATCCAATAAAGCTATATTCAGAATTCTTCGAGGAGATACTCAGAAACTCTCCAGACATTTTCAGTCCTGTACCAGACTGCACCAGCTTCCCCTGGGCTCCCCATGCAGGAGACACAGTACTTGAATCAGTGCTTCCTCATGCCCAGCCCAGGAGACACAGTACTTGAATCAGTGCTTCCTCATGCCCAGCCACATTATGACCCAGGATCTAGGTGAGACTACCTGGGAGAACACTCAGGAGGAGTTTGACGAGGGTGACAGACCCCATGCTGGAGATGGATGGAAAGAGAGACACTGAGAACCCCGGGTAGTCAGTGAGACTGTCTCACTTTGGGGACAACCCAGAGCCTAAATGGGAAGGTCTACTACTGATTTTGCATAATTACCACCCAGTTATCCCCAAAGGACCCATCTGGATACATAACTAGGAATCCTAGAGGCAGGTTCCTGGTTGACTTTCGCTTTTTCCAGGGGAAGAATAAGGTCACAGTAGTGTCATGGTCTGTCATTCACATGCCGCCACATTCTGGTTTATGTCGCTGTCGGACCAGATAAAAGATGTATCCAACCCCATCTTCTGGTTACCATGAGCAATCCATAAGATTCTTCATGGAATTCATTGTTTTTAAAACCAATTACCAATCTCTGATGGATAAACCTGAGAATGGTCACAAATAGAGAATTCTTATACATATATGTCTGATAACGAGGACTGTCAAAAAAGACTTTTCTTCACAATTGATATTTTTCCCATCACTGTGAATATGATCTAGTCATCCAGCTGAAGTCAGAACAATTGACCCTAGTTGTTTAACAACCTTCATCTTTATTAATTTGCCATATTTTATCTGTGAATGTTCAAAATTTTAAAACTTTATTTTTACTTTTCTTGGTGTAACATAATCTGTTCTTTTATTCTTTTCTTTTTTTTTGTTGGAGTCTCACTGTCACCCAGAGTGAAGTGCAGTGGCCACTCCCGGCACTGCAGCCTCAGCCTGCTGGGCCTCGGCAATCCTTCTGCCTCAGCCTCCAAGTAGCTGGAACTGCAGGCAAGCACTACCAGGCCCGGCTAATATTTTTTGATTTATTGTAGAGATGAGGTCTTGCCAAGTTGCCCAGGCGGGTCTTGAACCCACGGGCTCAGGCAATCCACTCACCTCAGCCTCCCAAATGCCCGGGATTACAGGCTGAGCCACTGAGCCCGACTCGTCTCTTCATTTTTAATGATAATTTTGGGTTTGAGTTCCTAAATTCCTCCAGAGGAAGATTAGTAAAAAAATATGTTTTTATGTACCCAAAATGCTAGAGGACTTGAAAGGATCACCATTTCTACAGTCATACTTATTATTGTTTTTTTAGGAACTTTGTGTCTACTCTTTTACTGCCTTCCTTAATACCATTCATTTATACGCATTTACACATGTCTGCATCATGGAGCATGTCCCTGGTATATTTCCTTTATCACAGTATATTTCATGATGTGGGTAAGGAGCATATTATATCATGACCATGGTTATCATCACGAAGCTAAATACAGTGGGACTTAGGTATATAGTAACAGCCTCTCCATTTGGAAAACCAGCTTACAATTTCAAAGATGGGAGAAATTCCCAATCTCTGGGTAAATTGATTTTATGCAATCAGTTTTTAGGTGATCCAGGAATGCTATACATCAGGAGGTGTTTGTTGTGTATTAGAATCAGCTGTGCCATGTACAATATTTCTATACGAGCCATGAGTCTAACATCCATCATAACTTGTTTCTCCTTTCTGCTGCTCAAAGAACCAAGTAGATGCTGCTGCATTAGTCATTCTCACAATACACTGGTAAATGTTCATTTTCTGAAACGCCAATTAATGACATTAATTACATCAAAAAATGTCACAAGTTTTCCACACTGTTCTCCTTGTTCTGAAGGACTATTGGATTCCATTTCCTGGGATAAATTCTGGGCTGCCTCTTGTTTGACCATTGTGTTATGTGTGTTCCAGGATAACTGTCCTCTTTGTTGGTTGACAAGAGTCTACCAGCTCATCTCACTGGGCACAGTGCAGTTTTGACTGCAACAGTTTTCTTGCATTTTCGTGATAAAAACATGAATTACTTCACTTCATTTTTCATGATTTGATTTTGAAGAAATACATTATTTGGGAGATGGTTATGTAATTTTTAAATTCCATTGATGAGTTTTACTTCCTGCGACTTTTTGGAGTGCATATTCTTTCTTATGTCATGAGATTCTATAGCAAGGTAGGCAACCCCATCCTCTATCTGTTCATCCTTTGATATTAGACACAATGCCTCAGACATGAGTCAGTGAGTTAGGGATTTTCTATCAAATCACACTGATTCTGTTACTCTTTCCAGACTATCTTCATTTTCCCTGATTAATAAAAATACAGTGCTCCAAACAAGCTGTTATATCCATGATTAGAGCAGAATACAACAAAAGCATATACATATAAATAAGAAAAGACACTATGATGAAGTCCCTGATAAACCAGGCACAAGTTCTCTGATGTCGTCTTCCAGTAGATGCTCACATACATGTTGAGTTTTCTTAGCAGTGTTTTATGATGTTATTATGACTTCATTCCAGAGGAAGATTAATAGGGAATAGGGGCTTAGGACTCTGAAATCCTAGAAGACTTGAAGGGATCACCATTACTCCAATCAACTCCTGGTACTGCAATTTTAGGGCATTTGCATCTACCCCTTTACTAACTTCTTTAATATCATTTCTTAATACCCATTTTAAAATGTCCATGTTCTCTGAGTGAGTCTACGTTTCCTCTATGGCGTGTGTGAAGCGTTTAAACACGATGGAAGTTCTCCTAAGGATTAGTATCCAGTGGTGTTCATTAGAGTCCATCACAAATGTGTATTGCATCTGCATAAGTGACCTGCCATGCCCAGACAGCAGCCTTCCAGAGAAAAACAGGTGTTACTGCACCCACAATGTGTACCTACACCTAAAATCAATTAGTTGAAAATGTTAATAATATATTATTGAACATGCCATAAATATGTCAAATAATGCATATGTTTATACATGAAAACTTTATCTTATACAGTGGGTAAGATTTTGTAAAACTTCAGAAAAACCATGCCCACAATAAGAACTAGTCCTTAACTAGTTGACATGGATGAATCCCAAGAGAAGATTGTCTCAGAACCTATCAGGGTTTGCAAAGCCCAGAAACACACAATTATCAGTTTCCTGTACATAAGTCCAGTTGAGATGGCATAGGGCTGTTAGAATAAAAGCTAAAGTACTGAGACAAGGGAGAAGGAAAACATGACAAAATTAAGGCCTCATATGAGACAACGTAGATGGGACATGAGGCTGAAAGCTTGTGGGGGAACAATGATGGACACAAGAGACTCAACATGAAACAAGGCAGTGAGGGTCTCCCTGAGCAAAGGAGATTATGCCCTGAAGGATGTTTTGGAGCAGGAGGCATGCACACACAAGGCTTTGGTGCAGTTTAATGGGGGAGGTATTAGATGTGGGCATTCCTGAAAGAGCAGGTACAGATACTAGGTGTACCTCATATCCTTCCCCGGCTAACATTCACATATATCAAAGATAGGATTAAACCATTTTTCTACCCTGAGAGAAATGACTGAATCTCAGAATGAGGAAGACGATGAGGGTTATACCAAGTAATGGAAATAGAGCCTGAAAGCAAGACTCCTACCCTCACACATGCCTGCCTTACCTCTGTTCCCACAATTTGCAGATATAATACTCCTACTCTGATGGGAGCTATGGTCCCCTCCGAAGACATTCTAATGCCTTCATCTGAGTGTAACAAGAATCTGGAATTTGCGAACAGAGTCTTAAAGTTTCATCAATGTCTCCAAAATGTTTTAGGGTAATAAAATAAATAAATTAACAGAAGACATTTTAAAAGTACAAAAGTCAACAGAATTAAATGTTCTATCTTTTTGGGAAAACACACTCAAGAATCCCTTGACAAGACTAAAAAAAGAGAGGATCCTACGCAAATATGAGAAGGAACTTAAAGAGAAAATATTTTTTGAGGGACAGATGTTTTGTAGTACAGGTTTATCCCACTAGGTAAGCATTCATTGAAACCATTGCCAATAGTGTATTAGCTAGTGATGTTCTGAGAGGCTGCAAATTGTTTCACTGAAGAATATTTGAAGATTTTTTCAAACACGTTTTTCCATTTTGTGATGAGTGATTTTCAAGTAAACCTGTCTGTACTCTGTTTAGCAGTCTGAAGAAAATTGGCATGACCCTTAAACCCTTTCCTCCTATTCACCCAATCTATTCGTAAGTGATGTTTTCTTACCCCAAATGAAAAACGTCCTCAAAAGGAAATGTTCTGCATGTGTGAAAGGGATGAACAACAACGACAGAACCACTAAAAGGCATCAGAATTAAAACATTCAACTACTGCTTTGAGCAGTGAAAAAAATCATAGAGGTGTATTTCATTAAACTGAAGTAAATTGAAGATGACTGAAATTGAACATTTAAATTAAATATATAAATTTTTCATAAATATATATAAGTTTTTTCATAAAGAAATTCTGGGTTTTATGGGAATACTCCCTCATACCCGATACTAGAAATAAAATGAAATGATTTCTAACTGATGCCACTGAAATTCAGAAGAAGTACTAGAGGAACCCTGAGTATTATTCAATGCTACCTACAAGTGCTCGGGTATCTATGGGGCTCTTGTCCGAGGACCTAGCAAGTGAATTGGAAACACAATACTGGTGTTCACATGTTCTAAACACCACACTACATTTCCCATATAATCTGTTTTTGTCAAAGTTGTTCATCCCCCTAATTCAGTACATTCTGAAGATAGATTCATGCAAATACAGAAAAACTTTTCCCAAGTTTGCAACCCAATAAAACATAGAAACAAGTCAAAGAAATGGGGATTATATTATTAATTCTCTTAGTGATGAGAAAATTTCAATACTAGCACTGTGTTCAATAACATCGCTGTGTCCAAATTCAGAGCACACAGTGAGATCTCGGCAGCAATCACTCTCAGTGGAGGTTCTCCCATAGGAAAACACCCATATGTATACAGTTTGCATGTGGTATATACATGATCAATTACTCAGATTCAGCGGAAGAAGCACCCTTTCTTCTATTGGGAGAAGTAGAGAAATTATACTTGGCAAATAACAACCTACTAAAGATTTCTGTTCATGATCAGAAATAAAGAATATGAGAAAATGTGATCTTACTCTAGATTTAACAATTCCTCAAGAAAAAGACAGCTCTGTGTGAGCCCACCGTCAGAATTAAAGTGTGATTTAATAAGGATTATTGTAGTTGCTTCAATTATTTTCAGAGTACATTCATTATTCTATATGTAATCTGAGAGTATAAAAAAATGTTTTCATGTTTAAAAATACATAATCAGTGTCATTTTCCTAAAAACTTACCTCCCATCTCTCCAACAACAGGCAGCCCCAGGGACCAGGAACTCAGTGCACATCTGTGACATCAATCACCTAGTTTGTGAAAAGACGTATGTTCTGGGAGCAGCCGGAAGGATCACCGGAGCCTGGCAGATGGAGGCTGCGGTGGTCAGGAGTGGCCACTGCACTCCAGTCTGGGTGACAGAGTGAGACTCCAACTCAAAAAATAAATAAATAAATAAATAACTGAATAAAATTAATATTACTAAGGTATATGCACAGCTGGTACACACAGGGCATTCTTAATGGGCAACTGTAGCTCAGGGTGGTAATAATAGACGTGTCACACATTTTAGGATAAACAGGTAATTAAGAAGCATCAACTTCTTCCCTGCATTCTTCTTGACTGGTTTACAGATTTGTGTCTTGGACTGAAAGTGTTCACAGCCTCACCTTCCCTTCTGGCTCATCTTCTACTTCCATTATTGACACCTGACTGAAGAGTATATGAGACCTTTCCTTCTATTGTAACAATCTTTCTAATACAGTGTTACTTACAGAATCATAAACATAGAGAGATCCCAGGAGCAACAGATGCAGAGGAAGCCATACCACTGACAGGAAAACAGCCCTCAACCTCACTTTGAATCCTCCCCTGGGGTGGCCGCATATAATGTGGGTCCTGCTCAACCTTTACTTTGGCGTTCCAGGGCAGTTTTTGTCAGGGCTATAAGGATATTTACTCACTGTGTCTTTTGCACAGAAATAGACACCCGTGTCCTCCTTTTGCAGGTTGTTCATTTGCAGAAAAAGCATGTTCTTGGCGTTGTCGCTGGAGGTGGTGAACCGGCCCTTCACAGAGTCTGCATAGCCTGTGCTACCACTATTAGGATTAATGTATGAGATCCACTCCAGTCCCTTTTCTGGAGCCTGGCGGATCCAATACATCCAGAAGCTATTGAAGGCGAACCCGGTGGCCTCACAAGAGAGTCTCAGGGATCCCCTAGGTTGGACCAAGCCTCCCCCAGATTCCACCAATTGTACCTCACACTGGACACCTGTAAACAGAAAGACATCCTCGTCATAAATTGCCACATATTTCCACTGTTTCTCTCACTTACATCCTCTCACACATTAAGTAGCTCTAGGTTTCCATGAATCACCTGTTAAAAGAACAATAAAGAAAACCCAGTGGAGGCCAAAGTCCATGGAGATTCGTCTCTGTTCCATCTTGACCCCTATATGGAAACAACTGAGAAACCCAGGCCTAGGGCTTCTCTCCCAGAGCTACAGGTTCAGCGTTATACTGGCTTTTATCTGCAGAGCAATGACCCTATTTGCATGCCTTCTGCTACATAGCAACTTCTAGGTTGTGTAGCCTCAAATAGAGAATTGTTGAGAGAATATGAGTGTCGTTGGATATTTTGATGAAAGAATAGCATTTGGAAAATGTAATCTCTCATTATTATGTCATGCATTCATAAATATATGGCATCGATGTTTAAAATTTTTATTTTCAGCTTTCTGAATTCAGTGATTCTACAAGACACTCTCATAAGTAATGTAAACAGCACCAATCATTTAGTTTACTTTTCTATTTGCAGGGAAAGCATGGTATATAGTATAAATAATAAATTTATGTACAGGTGTAACATAAAAAACAGAAAGACATATCTTCAGAACTCACACAAGGTACAAGCAAGCCTGGGTACTTGGGCCTGTGCTGCTCATCACTGGACACAACTGCTCTCTGACCCCACCCAGCACAAGTGGGACAAGTATGGTGAGGTGTGTGGAACCCTCTTTCTGTAATGAGAACACAGTGTAATTTGTGTGAATTCTTGTGTTTACCGAAATTATGGGAAGAAAATCTGGTGTGATGGAGGTGTATTTATATGAATCTCAGGAATTTCTTATCTTAATGTCTGTCTCCGTTAGTTACTTCACGTTACGTTCTTTATTTGCTTATTTATTATAGTTTTATTTAATAATTATGGGTAGAAAATAAACATGACATAACTGCTAAAGTGCACATTTAGATAAGTACTGACACGTGCTCAGCTGGGCTTTCAACATAACAATCATTATAATGAAAAAAATAATTATTAATTATTTCTCTTGTTCAGTTGCAATTCCTCCCTCCCAGCCATTTCCTACTCCCACTGTGCCCTAATTCATTCAGCTTTTGACCTTTATTTTAAATTAGTGTTCATTTTACATTTCATAGAATTTATAGCAGTATAATACATAGCATGTTGTTTCTTTGTGTGTTTTCTCACTCAGCAGACACATATGTAAGTAAGGAAACTGGTTGCTTATCAAGAATGTATTGAATATCAAAACTGTTAGCATTAAAATAAATAAAGACTCCACTATCACTATTTGTATAATTAAAAACTCTTCAATATTTGTATTTTTTCAGTTTCTGAGAAGTACTATTGAATCTAATATACTTGGAGATATAGACATCCAATAACATTTAATTATTTGTATTAACCCAATATCAAAGTTTAAAAAATGTTTTAGAAAATGTTATTGATTACTTTAACGTTATAAGACAAACAATTGTTCTAAAATCTGGTGAGAGGAAAAGAATTGGAGAACAGAAAATAGATTGTATCTGGCCCTTAGACCGCGAAATGTCATGTGTGTTAGTAAATGATTAAATTAGGCACAACATTCAATTTCTTATAATGACGTTGTTATGGAATTGGAGTTGAAACTATTAGAAGTCAGGCATTTGGAGTATTTTTATTTTTGTTTAAGTCTTTTACTCCAGGATAAAAACACATAACAAAAAATACTTTTCGCATGTGAAGATTCTGTCTGGAATCAAAGAACAGAAACTATGGAGGAATTCTCCCTCGTTGATGAAGCTTAGCTTGCCGGGGTAGGTTTTTCTCGGTTGAAATTGATTATCTTTTAGAACTTTGAAGATAGGGCTCCAAACTCTCCTAGCCTGGAGGATTTCTGAAGATAAATCTGCTGCTATTCTAATTTGGTCTTCCCTGGTAGATAGTCCCCACAAAATATGGGAGCATATCAAAAGTATCCAGAAACTAACTTGAAAGAGTTTCTAGTGCCCAAAAGAGTTTTAATAATTTGAACAATAAAAAATGCAGAGTAGGCTTTTACATAAATTATGAAATATGTAACAATTAAACTATACTGGTGCTAAGAAATTTAAAAAATGAGAAAAGACAGACATATATTTCAGAAAAAATAGACTTCCAATTAACTTACGTTGTTATTCTGCCTTTCAAGAAGGTGGAGATTAAAACTCCATCCCTTAATTCTAGCATAGTCTTAGGCGTATGAAAGATATTCTCACTCTTTTTGGATTTTACTCTGAGATTTTAGATATGATACAATAAAATCATTATAAAAATAATAAAACTTGCTGTATTAATAATTTTAAATTTTAAATATATGTGAAAAACTGAAATTCTTGTAAAAAGACGAGTTTTATGGAAAATTTCAAAGAACATAGTTCTAATTCACATATTTAGAAAATGACTTGTGTCATGCTTATAGATGAAAACATATAACCAAAATTAGAGAGATTTCCTGGTAACTAACAGATAGGGAGGCAGTTCCAACCCCTGACAAGAAACCAGCTCTTATCATAAATCTGGACCCACCTCTTGGGTTAATTCTGATTAGTGAGTTCGACCCACACCCTGCATTTGACTTTAACCCTGCATTCACACAGGAAGGTGTTCGTCTGGGCCCCAAGCTAATGATTCCTCACAGTGTGTATTGTGCAGTAATATACTGTTGTGTCCTCAGTTCTTAAACTGTGCATTTGCAAATAGAGCATGTTCTTGTTGTTGTCTCTGGAAATGGAGAACCTGACCTTTGCAGAATTTGTGTAGTAGTTTTCACTTCCACCATAGCATATAATTGCCATGCACTCCATCCCCTCTTCTAGGGTCTGGAAGATGCAGTTCATTCCATAGGTACTGAAAGTGAATACAGAGACTGAAAAGAAGAATCTCAGGGACTGTCCTCCAGTCTGGTACAAACCTCCCCAGACTCCACCAGCTGCACCTCACACCAGGCACCTGCAAAAACAGACATAACCTAGTCAGATCTGCCACATATATTCCTTGTTTCTCTTATTCACAAACTCAATATCTTTAGTCTCCGTGAATCACCTTTAAAAATAGCAACAAGGAAAACCCGGGTGAAGCCCCAAATCCATGCTGTGTCATCTGTGTTTCATCCCAATCCTTGATTGGGATCACCTGGG
>NW_007234962.1:0-6919 GCF_000164805.1 Carlito syrichta
CTCCAGTCTGGGCGACCGAGTGAGATTCCAACTCAAAAAAAAAAACAAAAAAACTGTCTATTCACTGAAAGTCTTAAAATTTGTTTTGAACGTCTCAGAAAAACAGTGGCAAAATTTAGAAGTCATCTTGTGAATTAGTTTCAGGTCTACAAGAAATCTATTTGACGCATATTGAGAAATTGTAAAACTTTGTTTTTGGGGCAATATAATAAGGCACTGTTATTCTTGTTTTGATTAGGGACAGAAAAGAAAAACTAGTATTTATGCATAATTTCTGTGTTGAATTAGAATCCTTACATAAAGCTTACATTTTTATTAAGAACATCGATAATTGTATGTTTTCCTATTATTTCTTGTTTTTCAGTTGTCACCTTTGAGACTTTCTCTGATGACTACTCAAAGGTATGTTTGACAGCATTGGTTTATACTGAGTAGACCCAAGGAATGAATCAGTAGAATTTTTATTCTAAATTTATCCAAAAATGACAAGCATTTTTATATTTCCTGCTACATTAAAAGTGGCTATGTAGTAAAATATAACATCATTTTCTATGAATATATTTTTAGTTTGATTCATATATGACATGTAGTGTCTTTTAAATAATAGTGACAGAGATAGCCTTTGGCCAATCTAATATCAGAATTCGTTTTTCATATCACATATGTAACCTCACTTATATTTTCAGGAATTGACAGCAGTTTTCTTTTTTTAGACCATTTTATATTCTGGATTTGTGATTCTGATTTTTGCATTTAACCTTGATTTATTTGTCAGGTAGCTTTCATTTTCTTAAGTGAAAAGGAAACTAGCATGTCCATTGTTTAATTTTTTTAACCCTGCAAGTGATTGTGACAATTCTGAAACAGTTTAAGATACAGTTAAATAGACTTGTTTCTTTTCCTGGTGCCATTAGTCCATCTTTCAACTCTTATGGCCAATTTCAGCAGTTATAAAATTGTCAGTAAAGGTCCTGTTCATTTTAAAATGAAAAGTTTTAGTGATGTCAAATATCTTAAAGGAAAATTGCATTTTCTTAGTTGACATGGCTTTGCATATTGTCTGAAGTTTTGGAAACTATGGGC
The DNA here is from genome assembly GCF_000164805.1 of Carlito syrichta. NCBI lineage: Eukaryota > Metazoa > Chordata > Mammalia > Primates > Tarsiidae > Carlito > Carlito syrichta. Next base: position 1,084 of record NW_007234962.1, read on the forward strand.
TATGGCTTATTCTTTTTTTTTTTTTTTTTGAGTTGGAGTCTCACTGTGTTGTCCAGGCTGGGGTACAGTGGCATACTCATGGCCACTGCAGCCTCAACTTACAAGGTTCAGGTGATCCTTCTGCCTCAGCCTTCCAAGTAGGTGGAACCACAGACCCGTGCTACCACACCTGGCTAATTTTTTATTTATTGTAGAGGTGCGGTCTTGCCATGTTGCTTGACTGGTCTCAAACCCTTGGGCTCAAGCAGTCCTCTCGTCTCTGCCTCCCAAAGCACTAGGATTACAGGCGTGAGCCACCATGCCTGGCCTACAATTTATTCTTTTGCTTATGGTAGTCATTTATCAGATGTTTTGGAACATGTAATTTTACAATGTATTTCCTCTTAATATTGATAAATTTGCCTTTAAAATACCATCTATTGCTTTTGTTTTCTTCTTCTGAATCTGAGTCTCACTGTCTCCCAGGCTGGAGTGCAGTGGCATGATCCTGGCTCATCACAGCTTCAGCTTCCTGGGCTCAGACAATCCTCCCACCTCAGCCTCCCAAGTAGCTGGGACTGCAGATGTGCATCACCACACCTGGCTAATTTTTTTCTTTTGCTTTTTTGTAGAGAAGAAGTCTCATTATGGGGCCAAGGCTGCTCTTGAACTCCTTGGCTCAGTAATCCTGCCTCAGCTTCCCAAAGTGCTGGGATTGTAGGCATGAGCCTCCATGCCCTGTCCATCTATTGATTTTTAAGATACCATTTTTAGTCCCTTTAAAGTTAAATTCTCAGGGCATGGTCGCTCACACCTATAATCCCAGCACTTTGGGAGGCAGAGGCGAGAGGATTGCCTGAGCCCAGGAGTTCGAGACCAGCTTGGGCAACCTAGCAAGACCTCATCTCTACAATTAAAAAAAAAAATTAGATGGGCCTGGTGGCTAGTGCCTGTAATTTCAGCTACTTGGAAGGCTGAGGTGGAAGGATCATCTGAGCCCATCAGGTGGAGGCTGCAGTGGTCATGAGTGTGCCGCTGCATTCCATTTGAGTTACAGCATGAGGCTCTGACTCAAAACAGATAAATAAATAGATAAAGTTCAATTCATGCAAGGAGTTTATCAAACCCTGTGTGACAGTTGTGGAATCATTGAAATATGTGAAGCGAAATGGGAAATTACTCACTGAGGTTACTGTGTGATGCTCTGCAGTATGAAATGCTGGTGCCAGGTAAATAAAGGGCATTTGTTCACATCTCACAGAGAAATCTTTCAATTTGGAGCAAAGCTGTCAGGATACAGAATGGCATTAAGAAACTGGTGGAGAGTGTGATTCTTAACCACGATGGAGAGTGTGTGTACCCAGGTGTATTTAGTGTGCCTGGAGAGACAAAGTGAGGGTGAGAGAGAGCAGAGATTTTCTTGCTTCCCAGTTTTAGTGATGATGAAATAAACACCTTAACTAGAAACCTAAGCAAACTAATGTTTTTGTTATTTTCAGATTGTCTTCTTACATAATGATAGATATATTGAATTTCATTCGCAATCAGGTTTTTACTACAAAACCAGAATACCAAAATTTGGGAGAGAAATCTCTTACCACCATCCATCCTGTGACGTGTACTTTGTTGGTGCAAGGTATTGGATCTAGTTACTTTTTTCTTTCTCCTTGCTACCTCCTAAAACAAAAACTTCTGACCTTGAATTTCTTGTACATTTTCTCTATTTAAATAGCTTGCTTTAATAAAAAAAAAGTGGTATGTGGCTTTTTTTTTTTGAGTTCGAGTCTCATTCTGTTGTCCAGACTTTTGAGTGCAGTGGCACACTTACAGCCACCACAGTCTCAACCTTCTGAACTCAGGCCATCCTTCTCATCCTTCTGCGTTAGCCTTGCAAGTATCTGGAACTACAGGTGTGCACTACCATGTCCAGCTTATTTTTTCATTTATTATAGAAACAAGGTATCGCCATGTTGCCCAGGCTGATCTCGAACCTGTGGGGTGGGCAATCCTCTCACCTCAGCTTCCCAAAGTGCTGGGATTACAGGCTTGAGCCACCGCACCCCGCAGTATGTGACTATTAAAAAAAATCCTTAGAAAAAAGAAAGCAAATTTTTGTTTTCCACATATTGATGTATTTTGTTTATAAGTGCTGTTGTTATAATGTATAACACCTAGTGTTTTGCTTAATAAAATATTTTAAAGTCTTTTCTTTCTTTTTTTTTTTTTTTGAGTTGGTGTCTGACTCTGTTGCCCAGGCTGGAGTGCAGTGGCACAATCACGCTGCCGCAGCCTTGACCTGCTGGGCTCCAGTGATCCTTCCACCTCAGTCTTCCAAGTAGCTGGAACTACAGGCATGCACTACCATGCCCAGCTAATTTTTTGATTTATTGTAGAGATGAGGTCTTGCCATGTTGCCAAGGCTGTTTGAACTCCTGGGTTCAGACAGTCCTCTCTGCCTTCTGCCTCTTAAAGTGCTGAAATTACAGTCGTGAGTCACATGTACAGCCAATAAAGTATTTTTCTAATGTTAAAAATATTTATGATAGTTACATATCACTGTGGTTAAACCAGGAAATAATGATAGGAAGTATGTAAGCCTGTTCAATATAGTACCGTTACCATAGTTAATGAGAGACAATATTGTTTCATTTTTCTGTTTGTTTCTCAGATTTCTGTGTACTTTTTATAACTTGTGGATCCTGCTTTAGTTTGTTCAGTATCAGTGATGAATTTCTGTCTGGATCACTTTATGATTAATAGGCCATATGTGGTTATGGACTCTAGTTAAATTTGGGAGAGGGCTTTAAAGACAAATAAGATGTGAACCAGCCTTTAATTTTTTTTGTTTTTTGAGTCAAAAATCTCACTCTGTTTTGTCACCCATTCTGGAGAGCAGTGGCACGATCATGGCTCACTGAAACCTCTATCTTCTGTGTTTAGATGATCCTTCCACCTCAACTTCCTGAGCAGCTGAGACTACAGGCGCATGTCACCACGCCAGGCTAATTTTTTGATTTTTGTAGAGATGAGGTCCTACATGTTGCCTAGTTTGGCCTTGAACTCTTAGGTTCAAGCAATCCTCTTGCCTAGGCCTCCCAAAAGGTATAATTCCTAAGTGACTGATTCATTTAAGAATTACATCCTTGGCTTTTTTTTTAGCATGGTGCTCTAAATTTAGAGGGGTGACATAGATAATCTCATAGGGTAATGTTAGTGAAATCAGTTTCTTAGCCTTATTGCATGGTATTCTAAAACTTTTTTTTTTTTTTGGAGATGAGGTTTTTCTAAGTTGCCCAGGCTGTTCTCATGCCCATGGGCTCAGGCAATCCTTTCACTCAGCCTCAAAACTTTTTTTTTAAATGCTGCCTTTTCAAGACTATAAAAATAATGCATATCCATTTTAGAAAACTGAGAAAATAAAGAAAAGTATAAAGAAGAAAGAACTTTCATCCATAATTATGCCACTCAGGATCCTTAATAGTATTTTATTGTGTTTTCATCTTGTCTTTTTTTCTATACATATGCAGATACATTATATATACTTTTGAATCTCATATTCTCCATTTGCAAACAATATTCTACTTCATAATATTTCTTAGTCACATGAATTGTTTAAATCACTATTTTTTTTAGATGGAGGCTCTCTCTGTTGTCTAGACTGGAATGCAGTGGCACACTCACAGCTCACTGCAGCATGGAACTCCTGGGCTCAGCCTCCTGAGTAGCTGGTGTTTCAGGTGTGCACCACAATGCCTGGCTAATTTTTTGTAGAGACAAGGTCTTGCTATGTTGCCCATGCTTAAGTCACTTATATTCATGAACAAATTCACAAATAAGGTGAATATTTTTGTTTAGAATAAATTTTTGTATCAGTTTTACAAAGAAAGTGATGGTTTATGAGTGATTTGTATACTTATAGAATTTATATTTACTTAAAGAAAATTTCACTGCAGTTTACCAGATTCTTAACTTTATTGCTTTGCATTTCTGAAGTTTATAGGTTAAACTTAGAACAAGGACAGTACCCGAATCCTCTACAAACTGATGCTGCGTGAGTATGTTTTAGAGATGCTGCTGTATTTATTTTGACCGGGAGATGGAGCCATATGCTCAATTTGTTATTGAATTCCTTATCGTATTAACATTTAAGCAGAATTCTGGGCAACCTAATTAAAAAGAGTAGTGTTAAACTATTCCTTTTCTTTGTTTTCTTTTCTTTTTAGAGACAGGGTCTTGCTCTGCTGCCCAAGCTGGAGTTAGTGGCATGATCATAACTCACTGCAATCACCTCCTGGGTTCAAGTGATCCTCCTACCTCAACCTTCCAAATAGTTGGGACTACAGGTGTGCACCCCAATTCCCAGCTAGTGCTTGTTTTTGTTTTAATTATTTTGTAGAAACAGAGTCTTGTATGTTGTCCTGGCTGATCTTGAACTCCTGGCTCAAGCAATCCTCCTGCATCAGCCTCCCAAAGTGCTGGGATTATAGGTGTGAGCCACCATGCTTGGCCAGATTTTTTCTTAAATAGAAAATTTTTTTTTTTTTTTTTTTTTTTTTTCTTTTGAGTTAGGATCTTACTCTGTTGCCCAGGTTGGAGTGCAGTGACACAATCAAGGCTCACCGCAGCCTGGACCTCCTGGGCTCAGGTGATCCTTCCCTTCAGCCTCCTGTGTAGCTGGAAGTACAGGCATGTACCACCATACCTGGCTAATTTTTTGATTTTTTTGTCGAGACAAGGTCTTGCTGTGTTTCCCAGGCTGGTCTCGAACTCCTGGGCTTAAGTAATTCTCCTGCTTTAGCCTCCCAAAGTCCTGGGATGACCCATGTGAGCCACCACACTGGCCTTGGTGGTTACTTGAAAATTAAGAAGTTTAAAAATGTACTGAAAAATTTAAAAACTAACTTTTCAAAAGCTCAGTTTATTATTATTATTTGTAATGTTCTTTAAATTTTCATTCATGGTTTTGTTTTATATTTTCTCCTTGGGAGAAATTTTGAATTAAGTTGGATGCCATTTTAAAATTTTTATTTTTTTAGCCAGGCTCGGTGGCTCAGCCTGTAATCCTGCGCCTTTGGGAGGCTGAGGTGAGTGGATTGCCTGAGCCCGCGGGTTCGAGACCCGCCTGGGCAGCGAGACCTCATCTCTACAGTAAATCACAAAATCAGCCGGGCGTGGTAGCACATGCCTGTAATTCCGGCTACTCGGAAGGCTGAGGCGAAAGGATCGCTGGAGTCCAGCAGGCGAGGCTGCGGTGGTCGGGAGCGGCCACTGTACTCTAGTCTGGGTGACTGAGTGAGACTCCAACTCAAAAAAATCAAAACAAAAACACTAAGTTCCAGGAGTTATTTAGCTGTTTTACTCCTATTAACTTACTTTAAACTTAAACAGGTTTTTGTGGTAAGTACTGTCTTGCAAATAGGGCAGCTGAGGCTGAGAGTAGATAAGGAGTTTGGCCAAGGCCATACAACTAGTATGTGTGTGTATATGAAGAGCTTGTTGAATTTTCCTTGTTGCTTTGACCGTATTTTTAAAGATGAGAAGAACATGTAGTGATTAAAACCAAGTAAACTCTTGATTGTTTTTGTTTGTTTCACATTGCCTTGAAAAACGTTTGTTATTCTTTAATAAAACTTGTAACTTCACGATGCATTGTCGCATAATAAAGTTACCTTTTCTTCAGTTGTATAATTTCCTGTTTTGTTTTGTTTTGAGTAGGAGGCTCTATCTCCGAGGCTGCAGTGCAGTGGTATACTCACTGCCACCGCAGCATCAACCTGATCCTTCCACCTCAGCCCTCCAAGTAGCTGGAACCACAGATGTGTGCCACCACACCCAGCTAATGTTTTTATTTTTGTAG
>NW_007234963.1:0-9196 GCF_000164805.1 Carlito syrichta
TATTTGGACAGGCACTAGCTGCCAACTTGTCTCAATTACAGTTACAAAAACAGTTATTTATCTCAAAATGTGAATTATTTACTTTTTTGTAGCCCTTCCCTGGAAGCCTCTTGTGAAGATACCATCTCTCTTTTAAAATTTCTATGTAATAAGGGATACTAGGTCTCCACAACCAAGACTCAATTAAACTTAACACAGGTCACCTACTTAGGTTTTTACTAAACCATGGAAGCCAATAAATAACTCTCATAAGGAAACATCTCATAGCTTTATATCTACTCCCTCAATCCAAGAAGGAAATATCTTTTGGGGTTTAACTGGTACTTTAGTATTTTGATTCAAAATTATGGACTTATAGCAAGGCATTATACAAGGCTACTCCGGGTCCAGAACTTGAGCCTCTGGAGTTGCACTCACTGGCACAAAAAGCTTCACTTTTTTCCTCTGGGACTCACTAACAAGGGCCCTAGCTCTGGCACTCTCCAACTTACAAAATAATTTTATCCTCTACAAATTGAGGGGAGAAGGAATAGCCTTAGGGCTGCTAGACAAAAGTACTGTCCAGATATTAAGGCAGTAACATATTTATCTAAACAATTGGACAATATAGCAAAAGGGTGGCTGTCTTGCCTTTGGACGCCACCAGCAACTGCCATACTAACTCAGGAAGCTAATAAAATTACCAATGGACAGTATATTGATGTGTACTCGCCACACCAGGTGACTAGCATTTTTTAAAATAATGCTTACAAATTTCTTACTAGATAAAGACTTACTAAGTAGCAAACTCTGCTCATTGGCAACTCTAATATAACTCTCCAAAACTCAGGTCCCTTAAACCACGCTACCTTCCTGCCACTTCCAGAACTGACAGAACATTGCTGTACAGAAATTCTTGAAATGTTTAGAGCAGTAAGATAAGACTTGACAGCCTCGGTGGCTCAGCCTGTAATCCCGTGCCTTTGGGAGGCTGAGGTGAGTGGATTGCCTGAGCCTGCGGGTTTGAGACCTGCCTGGGCAGCAAGACCTCATCTCTATAATAAATCAAAAAATCAGCCGGGCATGGTAGCAAATGCCTGTAATTCCGGCTACTTGGAAGGCTGAGGCAGAAGGATCACCTGAGCCCAGCAGGTCGAGGCTGCGGTGACCGGGAGCAGCAACTGCACTCCAGTCTGGGTGACAGAGTCAGACTCCAACTCAAAAAGAAAAAAAAAAAAAGACAAGACTTAACTGGCCTTCCCCTTCCTAACTCTGAATGCAAATGGTACATTGATGGGAGCAGTTTTGTTATTAATGAAGAAAGGGAGGCCAGATATGTCATAATGGCCTCTACTAAAGTGATTGAATGTGCACCATTGCCTCCTGGCACCTCAGAACAGAAGGCTGAACATATTGTTTTGATTAGAGCTATGAGATTAGAAAAGAAAAAGATAAAAAAATCTACATTTATACAGACTCTAAATATGCCTTCCATATACTACATTCCCACGTAGCCATCTTGGAAGAAAGAGGCCTTTTGACCACTAGAGGGTTGTCTATTAAGCATTCTGCTATAATCATGCAACTCATTGAAGCAGTTCAACTACCTGTCCAAATTTCAGTAATCCACTGCAAGGGACTTCAGCAATCCCACAGTGTGGAAGCCTTAGGAAACGACAAAGCAGATAAAGAAGCAAAAAGAGCAGCCCTCATTCCTTATCCTGCATTAGAAGCTGCCTTCATACCTACTATTATACCACACTATTCGGAGGCAGAGCTTCTAGCCAGAAAACAATAGGGTGCTATAAACAAAGGGCCCTGGTTAACTCTTCAAGGAAAATTTATTTTACCTGTTTCTCAAGAGAATGAAATCTTGACTCGCTTAAATAATTCATTACATTTAGGACACAAATCGCTATTTAAATTTTTAAGTCCACAAATCCTGTTTTCCAATCTTACATCTAAGCTTAAGGCAATTACACAGATATGTCCAATTTGCAAAAGAGTTGAGTCCTCAAGAAAGTCTCAGATCACCAACTTCTCTTTCCATTCATCAAGTAAGGGGACTAACTCCAGGCCAGGTCTGGCAGATTGATTTTACTCACATGCCTAAATATAAGAAATATAAATATCAGCCGAACTTTATTTATACTTTCTCAGGCTAGTTGGAATATTTTCCAACAACTTTAGAAAAAGCCCCAGAGGTTATAAAGGCACTAATAAATGAGATTATCCCTTGCTTTGGACTACATATGTCCTTATAGAGTGACAATGGTCCATACTTTAACTCTCAAATATCTCAGCAAGTTACAAAAGCTTTGAGTATTGACTTTTTTTTAATTGGAGTCTCACTCTGTTGCCCAGGCTGGAGTGCAGTGGCCACTCCTGGTCACTGCCACCTTGACCTGCTGGGCTCCGATGATCCTTCCACCTCAGCTTTCCAAGTAGCTGGAACTACAGGCACATGCTACCACACCTGGCTAATTTTTTGATTTATTGTAGAGATGAGGTCTCACCAAGCTGCCCAGGTGGGTCTCAAACCCGTGGGCTCAGGCAATCCACTCATCTCAGCCTCCCAAGGTGCAGGATTACAGGCTGAGCCACGAGCCCGCCTGGGTATTGATTTTAAACTTCATGCAGCATACCATCCACAGTCTTCAGGTAAAGTAGAAAATGCCCATTCTATTCCAAAACATTTAACTAAAATATCCTTAGAACTAAAACAAGGATGGCCTTCATTACTGCCTGTTGCTCTATTGCAACTTAGAATACTCTAAAAGCACATTTGTTTTTGAGTCCTCTTGAGCACATGTATGAACTATCTCTTTTACTTCAACCAGAATTCCGAGGGAGCTTGCTCCACTGAGAAATTACCTACCAACCTTGGAGCTTGCTAGGAAACTATTAATAGTAAATGCTAAGCTTGGGTCGGTGGCTCAGCCTGTAATTCCACATCTTCGGAGGCTGAGGTGAGTGGATTGCCTGAGCCCGCGGGTTCGAGAACCACCTGGGCAACTTGGCGAGACCTCATCTCTACAATAAATAACAAAATCAGCCGGGCGTGGTAGCTCATGCCTGTAATTCTGGCTACTCAGAAGGCTGAGGTGGAAGGATCGCCAGAGCCCAGTAGGTCGAGGCTGCGGTGGCTGGGAGCAGTCACTGCACTCCAGTCTGGGCGACAGAGTAAGACTCCAACTCAAAAAAAAAAAGGAATATGCTAATCAGCAATTACCTGCTCCAGGCACAGAAACACACGCAACTTACCCTGTGAGCCCAGGAGATTGTGTCCTATTAAGGAACCTGCCTGGCTAAACTAAACCCCTCCAACCTTGTTGAAAGGGACCTTTACAAGTAATTATAACTACTCCCACAGCTGCCAAGTTGTCTGGATTTACAAACTGGATTCTTTTGTCTAGGCTGAAGTTAACTTCCTCACTGCCTCCAGAAACCTCACTCTCCCAAGGATCAAAAGAATAATACATTGCTGAATCTGTAAGTGATTTAAAGTACCTTATTAGAAAGGTAAAAAAAAATCTAAGTAGCTTTTTTACAACTAGATTTAGCTATAGTTTATAACTCTCATGTGTATATTATGGTACTCTTAGAACATCAGTGGGGGATAGACATCATTATTCTAATAAAAAATTAGCTAGTAGTGTACACTCATATGAATGTATGTGGTGTCTGAACCCTAAATATCCAAACCATGAAAATGCATTCATACATATAACTTGTTCTAATTTTCAGGCATGAATGTACTTTATGAATCATTTGATCTTTTGTTATCAAGTTATATATTATCATATTAGAGAAAGGGGACAATTTAGACTTTAGAGAAAATCTGAAGCATGGTCACCCAATAAAATATGAGACCTGAAGTTTTAATAATGGACAAATTTATGTACCCCCCAAAAAATTCTCCCTGGCTTTTAAACTATTTATGTGTTTATACTATTACCAGTTTTTATTTTTTAAATAAAACTGGTTACAGACGCAGGTAAAAAAAGCCAACTATAATTTCCTGTAAAACAGAATGTGGGGTACCATAAAACTCAACTTCTCTCTGCTGCAGCATGATCACTGTCATCATCCTTCTCCCGGTACTTCTGGAGAAGCTTTGTACAATCCATGCGATGAGGATATGTGTCATCATTCTTGGTGCCCCCCTGTAACTAAACAACCCACCAAAATACCCACACCAGCTATTTTTGCTGATTCTTTATTTCCAGGCCCCCTCTTTGATTTTCATTAAGATTCTGACATATTTGGTCATGATCAACAACCTAGCATGGCAGCATACCAAGATACATGGGTCATCCTATATAATACTACCTTCCCTACATACCACTGGATTAAAACGGGCCCTCCCCAAAATTCTTGCTATTTTAAGGTTAATACTTATACCAGGCACAGGTCTTTTATACTAATGACTTCATTATATGCAAAGACCAGAGACCAATGTTATCCCATTACAGCAGACATTCAGTTCTGCTTAAGAACAAATGACATTAATAACTTGGGAAATTATACAATCTTTGAAAGAAATCATACTATGCATTTTATAAATGGTATTGTCATTCTAGTCACCTTTAATAACCAATTTGTGGCAACAAATTGGCTACCATGTGGAGCAGCAGGACTTTTAGGTGACCTCTTATATCCAAATTTAAAAATCAAAGCTCATCATCAGCAATGTGAATATATGTCAAACCATTGTGGACACATACAACTATGGTTTCAAAATTTTTCACAGGCTGTTGTGGGAATGACATTGGATACCCATGGTGGAGTCTCATGTGACTGGTGTAGCTATATACAATTATATTTTTCCTGAATAAGGGGTGCTGTTAAGTAGAGATTATTACATTGCAGAATATACAGCTCAGGCTATAGATTTGTGAAATCAAGAAGAAGGGAAAATTCAACAATACATCATAACAAATAGAATGGCTTTAAATTACTATCAGCAAAAATGGGAGGCTTATGTGGCATAGTGGGAAGAATGTGTTGTACAACCATAGATGATTACAGAGAACTTTGCAACTTACGTCAATGAATTAGAGCTTTGACTAAACATACATACAATATATGAAACTATTTTAATTTCTCTAGCATTGTTTCTGGGGCAATAGTCCATTTTATCATCGTTTGCTTAATAATTTTTGCCTGTGCTCTTGCTCAATGTTTGATTAAATACAGATAGTATTTGGTTAAAGTCCTGCAATTTCCTATTTATGCCCTTGGAAATAAATATGTAGGTACATCTCTATGGTCCACCTCAACAGTAACCAGCTACAAAAGACAAATGGGGGAAATTCTCCCCATTTACCAGAATCATAAGAATATTTCTAAAAGCATGAGTAGGGAATGAAAGGACAGACTAAGATTGGGAAATGCATTTTTTATCTTATTCCTAAACTTTAATGCAATAATGAGAAAGTAGAAGCTACATTTTGGAGAAATGCATACTTTAGGTAAAAATTAACTTTGCCAACTTTGTCTTTTCAGAAAAACAGACTTCCCAAGAATGATCATTATTGACCTATTGTATACTTGGTGCATGGTGACCAGGAGTAACCTCAGGGTTTTCTGTCCAGACTTCCTAGTGTCATGGGACCCAGAAGGTTGCCAATCAAGCTTGCCCAGATAAAAGGGAATTTACAAGGCCTAAGACTTCATGCTTTAAAAAAGTTATGCAGATTGCAGGACTTGTAACCACTCAGATGGGGGATCAGATGGGGATTCAATATTCCAGTAAATTGGGCACCATCAGCAGGGAAGTCAAGGATCCCCTGAAGCTGCCTGCCAGGAATGCAGAGGAGATTAAGGGAAATCCACCCTATATTAGCTCCAAGAAATGCCATTCAGGAATATACAGGAGCACTAGAATTCTAATCGTGCCCTTCCCTAGGGGTTGTAATAATGTGGGTGAACATTAGGGATTCTCTGTGTCACAAGATCTCCAGGAGAGATAGTCAATTAGGAAGTCATGGCAGTCACACCTACCTAATTGCAACACCCTCAAGGGAAAGAATTAAAGCCAGGGCTGGAGGGCTACAGGACCACACTTATCTAGAGTGTAGGCCCAATTCCTGTCTGTGGGACGTGAACTTTTCTTAAATTAATCTTTTCTTCTTTCACCTCTTTTTGTGTTACAATTCTTTGCATTGCTTGGATCTCTGGGTTGCCAGTAAACATACCTCCAGCATGCTGACTCCAGCGGTGCTGTGCCCCCCATTTATCCATCCACCATCACCCTATCCCTGCCCTAACAGACATCCATCACAGAAGAGAACCAATCACTGGGACACCCACTTCAGTGGAGAGTCAGTCACTTGGGCACATGTCACAGAGAAGAGTAATTCCCCAAGGCATTCATCACAGAGAAGATCAGTCACTGGAACAATCATAACTGGAGGGCTATTCACTGAGGCATCAGTCAAAGAAGATGCTTGTCACTGCAGTACCCATTGCAAAGGAGGGCCTCTTACTAAGTCACCAATTAGAGAGGAGAGTCAGTCACTAGAGTACCAATTACAGAAGAGAGACAATGAGGCATCAGACATAGAGAGAAGAATGTCATCAAGACATCCATTCAAGAGAAGAGCAAGTCACTAAATCCTGATCACAGATGAGGCCCAGTCACTGGGGCAAACATCAGAGGAGAGACAGTCACTGAGTCCTCCATTACACAGGAGGGCCAATCACTGAAACGGAAGCTTGCCAGACACCTGAATTCCATCACAGAAAGGGACCAGTCGCTGGGGCACCAGTCACATGGGAGGGCAGTCACTTGTGAACCCACAACAGAGATGGAGCATTCCCTGGGAAGCTAACACAGAAGTAAGGCAGTCATGAGCGCAACCTCCACAGAGGATGGTTAGTCACCAAGAAACCCACACAGAGGAGGTCTTGTCACTGTGTAACCAATTACAGAGGAAGAAAATTCACTGAGGCATCAATTATGGAGGACAGTCATTCACTGGGACAGCCATCACTGAGGAAGGCTACTCACTGGCACACCCATCATTTTTGAAGACAAATCACTGTGACACAAACCACAAAGGACGAATTGTCCCTGGGGAACCAATTATGTAGGAGGCCAGTCATTGGCACATGCATCACAGAGGAAGTCAAGTTACTAGGGTGCCCATTAGGGAGTAGAGACAGTCTCTGGAACAACCATAACAGAGGAAAACCACTCACAGTCTCATCCATCACTGAGGAAGGCCAATCACTGTGACACAAGTCACAAAGGTGCGTTTGTTACTGGGGAACCCATTATGGAGGAAGCCAGTTACTGGGACACCCATCCTAATGGAGGACATGTTACTAGGGTTCCCATTAAGGAGGAGGGCCTGTCACACCAGTGGGGTACAAATAGCTGAGAAGGCATAGCCACTATGGCACCCATCGTAGAGGAAGGCTAGTCACTGAGGCATTAATTTGTAGGAAACCCAGTCACTGGGGCAGGAATTACAGAGGAAATATTGTTACTAGGGAATCAATCACAGAAGATGATCAGTCACTGTGGCATTTTTCACAGAAGGTGGTCAGGCACAGGGGCACACCTCACAGAGGAAGAACAGTCACTGTGGTACTCATTACAGAGGAAGTGTAGTCACTGTGCAACCATCACAGAGGAGGGATAGTCATTGGGACAGCCATCACAAAATAGGGCCAGTCACAGGAACACCCATTACTGAGGCAGGCTATGTTACTGTTGCAAGTAGTCAGTCACTGGAGCACTGATTACAGAAGACAACCAGTCAATGGGGCACCAAATACAGAGGCAGGACAGTCACAGAGGCACCCCTCACAGAGGAGAGTTAGTCACAGGAGTACTCAATACAGAGAAGGGCTTGTTGATGTGGAATCCATTAGAGAGGAGGGAAAGTCACTGGTGCACCCATTATGGAGGAGGGCCAGACCTCAGGAAAACTTTCACAAAAGTGGGCTAGTTACTAGGGCACCAACCACAGATGTAAGTGTGTCACTGGGGCACTGATAATGGAAGAGGGAAAGTCAATGGGTTCCCCCTTACCAAGAAGCCCAACTGAGACACCAATAATAAAAAGGACCTGTCATTGGTCCACTCATAACACAGGAGAACCAGTCACTGGGACATACATCACAGAAGACAGACAGCATCTAAACATGAAGCACAAGGTAGGGCAAGTCACTGAATTCTTATCCTACAGGATAAAACACAGAAGCACATATCAGAGGAGAGCTAGTCATAGCAAAACACAATAGGATGAGTCCTAGTCACTGGAACTCCCATTAAAGATAAAGGCTAGTCATTTGGGCACATATCACCGTTGACACGCAGTCCTTGAGACAACTCTTACAGAGGAGGACCAATCACAGAGGCACTCATCACAGAGTAGGCTCAGTCACTGGGATATCCATTATAAAAAGCTCAATTGCCAGTGTACTGATAAAAGAGTGGGACTAGTCACTGGAACACCCATTACAGATGAGGTCTACTTCCTGGGACAGTGACCACAGAGTAATCTTAGTGACTGGCTAAACCAATATGTGGGATGCTGTTTCTGGGGCACCCATCAGAGATGGCAAGACCCTGGGATACCAATTGCAGATAGGGCTAGTAACTGGGACACTGATTACACGTGTGAGACAGTCACTGGAGCACTGATCACAGAAGAGGGCCAGTCACGGGGGCACAAATTACAAAAAAGGGTCAGTCACTGGGCAATGCAGCACATAGTAGGGGCCATCCTCTATCAACCAAAATAGATGAGGGTCAGTCAATATTTCAATGAATCACTAAGGAGAACCAATCATAGGATTACCCTTCACAGAGGAGGGCTAATCTCTGAGGCACCTATTATATGGGAGGCTCAGTCACCAGGGCATCTATTACAGATGAAAACCAACCACAGTAACACCAATCACAGAGAAGAGCTGGTCAATGTGGGCACCCATACCAGAGGAGGGTTATTCACTGTGGCACCCAATTTGGAGGAAGACCAGTAATCAGGGCACCATTCAAGAAGGAGGTACAGTAAATGAAGTACATACTATGGAAGTGTGCCAGTCAATGGGGCAGAAATCACCAAGGAAGCACAGTCATTAGTCACTCCAAATGAAGTAGGGCAAATCACTGAGACAACCATTATACAGGAGATCCAGTCACTGAAAGAGAAATCACAGAATAAAAGCTAGTCACTGAGGCACTGATCACAGAGGAAGA
>NW_007234963.1:9216-16544 GCF_000164805.1 Carlito syrichta
GTAGAGATGAGGTCTCGCTGCCCAGGCGGGTCTCGAACCCGCGGGCTCAGGCAATCCACTCACCTCAGCCTCCCAAAGGCGCGGGATTACAGGCTGAGCCACCGAGCCCGGCTTCATTTTTCACAGAAGGTGGTCAGGCACAGGGGCACACCTCACAGAAGAAGAACAGTCACTGTGGTACTCATTACAGAGGAAGTGTAGTCACTGTACAACCATCACAGAGGAGGGATAGTCATTGGGACAGTCATCACAAAATAGGGCCAGTCACAGGAACACCCATTATAGAGGCAAGCTATGTTACTGTTGCAAGTAGTCAGTTACTGGAGCACTGATTACAGAAGACAGCCAGTCAATGGGGCACCAAATACAGAGGCAGAACAGTCACAGAGACACCCCTCACAGAGGAGAGTTAGTCATAGGGGTACTCAATACAGAGAAGGGCTTGTTGATGTGGAATCCATTAGAGAGGAGGGAAAGTCACTGGTGCACCCATTATGGAGGAGGGCCAGACCTCAGGAAAACTTTCACAAAAGTGGGCTAGTTACTAGGGCTCCAACCACAGATGTAAGTCTGTCACTGGGGCACTGATAATGGAGGAGGGAAAGTCAATGGGTTCCCACTTACAAAGAAGCCCAACTGAGGCACCAATAATAAAAAGGGCCTGTCATTGGTCCACTCATAACACAGGAGAACCAGTCACTGGGACATACATCACAGAAGAGAGACAGCATCTAAACATGAAGCACAAGATAGGGCAAGTCACTGAATTCCAATCCTACAGGATAAAACACAGCACATATCAGAGGAGAGCTAGTCATAGCAAAACACAATAGGATGAGTCCTAGTCACTGGGACTCCCATAAAAGATAAAGGCTAGTCATCTGGGCACATATCACCATTGACACGCAGTCCTTGAGACAACTCTTACAGAGGAGGACCAATCACAGAAGCACTCATCACAGAGTAGGCTCAGTCACTGGGATATCCATTATAAAAAGCTCAATTGCCAGTGCACTGATAAAAGAGTGGGACTAGTCACTGGAACACCCATTACAGATGAGGTCTACTTCCTGGGACAGTGACCACAGAGTAATCTTAGTGACTGGGTAAACCATTATTCTGGGATTCTTGTTTCTGGGGCACCCATCAGAGATAGAAAGTCCCTGGGGTACCAATTGCAGATAGGGCTAGTAACTGGGACACTGATTACACGTGTGAGACAGTCACTGGAGCACTGATCACAGAAGAGGGCCAGTCACGGGGGCACAAATTACAAAAAGGGTCAGTCACTGGGCAATGCAGCACATAGTAGGGACCGTCCTCTATCAACCAAAGTAGATGAGGGTCTGTCAATATTTCAATGAATCACTAAGGAGAACCAATCACAGGTTTACCCCTCACAGAGGAGGGCTAATCTCTGGGGCACCTATTATATGGGAGGCTCAGTCACCAGGGCATCTATTACAGATAAAAACCAACCATAGTAACACCAATCACAGAGAAGAGCTGGTCAATGTGGGCACCCATACCAGAGGAGGGTTATTCACTGTGGCACCCAATTTGGAGGAAGACCAGTAATTAGGGCACCATTCAAGAAGGAGGTATAGTAAATGATGTACATACTATGGAGGAGTGTCAGTCAATGGGGCAGAAATCACCAAGGAAGCACAGTCATTAGTCACTTCAAATGTAGTAGGGCACATCACTGAGACAACCATTATACAGGAGATCCAGTCACTGAAAGAGAAATCACAGAATGAAAGCTAGTCACTGAGGCACTGATCACAGAGGAAGATTAGTCCTTGAGATATTTGTCACAAATAAAGTCCAGCAACTGGGACACACCTCCCAGAGCAAGGCTGGTCACTGAGAAACCCATCACAGGGAAGGTGTTGTCACAGGGCACCCATCACAGGGATTGGCCAGTTACTTTGACAGTCATCACAGAATATGGCTTATCACAGGGACACTCAAAAAGGAGGAGAATTCACTGGGGCACAGATTATAGAGAAGTACCAGACAATGAAGCATCCGTCAGAGACGAATATGACTCACTAGAACACTCATCAGAGAGGAGTACCAGTCACTGGGACAGCCATAACAGAGAAGAACCAGTCATTGATGCACCCATCACCAAGGAGAGTCAGTCATTTGGCCACCCATCACTGAGGAGAGCCATTCACTGGAGCACCAATAAAAGAGGAGTTATCTACTGTGACACACAATTTGGAGGAAGACTTACCATTGGGGTATCAGTCATGAATGAGATGCCATCAGTGGACCACGTATTATGGAGGAAGACCCAAAACTGGAACACCCATCATATAGGAGGACTAGTTCTTGGAACACCCACTAATAGGAGGCCCAGTTAATAGGACACTTATCACAGAAGAGGACTAGTCACTGGAGCAACCATCAAAGAAGAAGGACATTAATAAGGTCACCAATAACAGAGGAGACCCAGTAACTGTAACACCAAAAATGGAGGAGAGCCTATCACCAAGATGGCCATCAAGGAGAAGGTCTAGTTTCTGAGGCATCTGTCATGTATGATGGCAAGTCACTGGAGCACAGAGTAGTCCCAGTTAATGTAGAAACTATTATGGATGAAACCCAATCATTGAGACACCCATCAGAAAGGAGAACCAGACAACGGAGCACCCATCACAGAGTAGAGTCAGTAACTGTGGTACCCATTACAGATGAGGGCCAATCACAGAGGGACCCATTAGGAGAGGCTCAGTCACTAAGTTTCTGATTACAGAGGAGGGTCAGTAACTGGGGCAGCCATCATGGAGTAGCATAATCAGTGTGGTACGCACAAAAGAGAATCATTCACTGGGGCACTTTTCACAGAGGAGGCCCATTCACTGTGGCACCCATTGTGGAGGAGGTCAGTCAATGGGGCAACGATTACAGAGGAAAGTCAGTCACATGGACACCCATCACATAGGAGGGCAAGTCAATGGAGAACCCATTATGGAAGAGGCCCAGAAATTGGGGCAGCCATCAGAGAGGGGTGAGAGACACAATTTGGATAGTTCACAGTTACTAAGACACCCATTATTGAGGAGGGCTAGTCATTGCATCAGTCATCACAAAAGATAATCACTCAATGTGGCACCAATCACAGAGGAAGCCAGTCATTGGGGCACCAGTCACAGAAGAAGTCCAGTCACTCAGACACCTGTCACAAATTAGGAATAATCACTGCAACAGCTATTTTAGAGCAAGGTCAGTTACTGGTCATTCTTCACCAGGTGAGCTAGTTATTGTGGTACTAATTACAGATGAGACCTGGTTACTGGGTAACCATCTCGGATGATGACCAGTCACTGTGGCACTCATCACAGAACAGGATCAATCACTGTAACACCTATCACAGAGGAGGGCCAGGCACAAAGGCATGCATCACAGGGGAGAGGAAGTCACTGGTACACCAATTATGGAGATAAGTCAGTTACTGGGATATCCGTTATAGTGAAGGGTCAAACACTAGACACCAATTACACAGGAGAGAAAGGCAAGGGGAAATCCAACACAAAGAAAAAGCAGTCACTGGAACACCCATTATTAAGGAGGCCCAGTAAGTGTGACACCCACACAAAGGAGGGCTAATCTTTAGGGTAGCAATTATTGATGAGCATCAGTAAATGGGACACCCATACAGGAGGAGAAATAGTCACTGAGACACCAATTATGGAAGAGGTTCAGTTACAGGAACACCCATCCTAGGGGAGGCCAGTCATTGGAATACCCATAAGTGTGAATGACTAGTCACTAGGGAACCCAATATGGAGTAGGAACACTCATCACAGAAGAGGGCAAGTCATTAGGAAACCCATTAAAGAGGGTGGCCAGTTTCCATGGCACCAATAACTCAGGCATAGCCACAGGAGCACCCATAATGGAGGAGGGATAGTCACTGTGGGACACATTATGTAGATGTTCCAGTCACAGTGGTCACAGAGGTAAACTAAACACTGGAGCACCCATCACACAAGGGGATCAGTAACTACTGTATTTTTTTTACAGAGGTGGTTCAGTCACTGGGACATCCATCATAGAGAAGATCCAATCACTGGGACGCCCTTCACATAGGAAGGGTAGTTATTGGGACACACAGCACAGTGGAGGGGTACTCACTGTGGCACCAATAACAGAGGACAGCCAATCACTGAGGCATGTACTATAGAATAGGACAAGTCATTGGGCAATCTTCGCAATAGAAAACTAGTCACTGCAGCACCCACTATAGTAGAGGGCCAGTCTCTGTGGCATCTATCAGAGAAGAGCCAGTCACTGAGAAACCCATCACAGAGGAGAGCCAGTCACTGAAGCAATAATCAGAGAGGAAGCCTATGCACTTTGGCGCCAAATTTGGAGGAAAAACAGTCTTTTGAGCAGCAGTCACTAAGGAGATACTGTCATTAGGATGTCTAACATGGAGGAGGCCCAATCACTGGGACACCTTTCCCCAATGAAGGAGATTCGTGAGGGTACTCATTATAGAGAAGGTCATAGATATGTTAATTATACACCCATCAAAAAGTAGGACTAGTCACTTGGGTACACATTCTAGAGGAAAACTCTTTACTGGTCACCGGGTAACCATTATGGTGAAGAGTCAGTCACTTGGGTATCAATAACAGGGGACCTTACCACCAGAGCACCCAAAATGAAGGAGGGCCAGTCACTAAAGCATCTATGGTAGAGAATAACCATTTACTGAGACACTCATTCAGAGAGGAGGGCTAGGCACTAGGGCACCCATTAAAGAGGAGGGTTAGCCACTTGTATACAAATCACCAAGGAGGCACTGTCTCTGGAGCTTCCATAATGGTGGAAGGTAAATCACTGCAGTAACAATTATTTAGAAGTCCCAGTAGATGAGGCAGATATAATAGAGGAAAGCTATTCACTAGGACACTGATCAAATATAAGGATAAGAATTTGGCTATTTTTCCTAGACAAGGGCCAGTCACTGGAGCACACATAACAGACCAGTCACTGGGGCACCTATCACAAAGAAGGGGCTATCTCTGGGGCATCCATAACAGAGGAGGGCTAGTCACTGGGGCATCCTTTACAGAGGTGGGTGAGTCAACATGGCACCCCTAATAGAGTAATGCTAGTCACTGGTACACGCAACAGAGAGAATGGTTAGTTACTGTGGTACCCGCAACAGAGGAGAGTTAGTCACTGGGACAAAAAAAGTGGTGAAAGGTCAGTAATTGGAGCACCAATTACAGAGGAGGTCCAGTCACTGGGGCACTCATAATGGAGAAGGTCATGTCAATGTGGGACTTATTTAGGAGTCCACTCATTGGGGAACCAATCACAGAAAAGGATTTGTCATTTGTTCACCAATCACAGATGAGGACCAGTCACTAGGGTACTTACCAGAGAAGTAGGTCAGTCATAGGGGCACTAAGTGTGGAGTAGGTGCAGTCACTGTGGCAACTATCACAGAGTAGGGCTTGTCACTAGGGCTGTCATTATGGATGATGGCTAGTCATCCAGGCACCCATAACAAAGGAGACACAGCCATTGAGACACTTGTAACAAGGGAGGTTCAGTTACAGAGGAACCCATCACAGAAGAGAACTAGTTACAGAAGGCATCAAAACAGAGGAGGACCTGTTACTGAGGCAAACATCACAGAGGAGCTCAGTCAACTGTGCACTCAATAGAAGGAGGTCCAATCACTGATTCACTGATCACAAAGAAAGACAGTCACTGTGGCACAAATAAGAGAGGAGGCAATGTTACTGGGGAGCATATCAATGAGGAAGTCTAGTGACTGTCACAATGGTGAAAGAGAAAGCCTAGTCACTGGGGCACCCACTGTAGTGGAAGGCCAATTTCTGGGAGTACACACAACAAAGGAGGACACTAATTTATGCAAACATCACAGATGAGGTCCAGTTACTAGGGTGCCCATAACAAAGGAGGCTCAGTCACTGGTCACTGGTGCACAAATCACAGAGGTGGGCCAATCACAGTTGCACCCCTCACAGAGGGAGTCTAGTCCCTGGAAACCCATACAGAAGAGGGTTTGTCACTGTGGCACCAATAACAAAAGCAGTCACTGGGGCACTCATTATGGAAGAGGGCCAGTCACTGGGACACACATTATAGTGGACGCTCGGTCACTGGGGTATCTATCATAGTGGAGATCCAGTCACAAGGACTTTAATAAAGAAGGGGAATAGTCACTGGAACACTGGATGAGGCCTAGTTACTGGAGCACCATCACAAAGGTCAGCTAGTCACAAAGGACAATATGTATGAAGTTTAGTCAGTGTGGCAGCGAGTTCAGTTAATGAAGTACCTATTATGGAGGAGGACTTGTCACTGGAAACCCATAACAGAGGAGGGCACTTATTATGGAGAAGATGCAGAACCTGGGAAAGCCATCACAGAATGAGAATAGTCATTGAAGTATCCATTTTGAAGAGGTTCTAATGCTAGATAGGATACCCATCACAGAATATAGATAATCACAGCAGCACCAATCACAGTGGATGTCCATTCATTTTGGCCCAATCACTGAGGAGTCCTAGTCATTGGGGCACTAATTATGGAGTCCAATCACTGTGACAGACATTATTTAGAAGGACTATTTCCTGGCACAACTGTCATATATGATGACAGGGCACAGGGCCACCAATCACAGGGGAGGTTCAGTCACTGAAGCACACATTATGGAGGCAGATCAGTCACTGGGACATGCATCACAAAGGAAGGCCAATCACTGGGCACTAATTATGGAGGGGGCCCAGTAACTATGACAATCTTCACAGAGGAGGAGTAGTCACTGAGGCACCCATAAAATATAAAGGTAAGTCACTGGGGCTCTAATCACTAGGGAGTTTCTGTCATTAGGGCACACAATTTGGACAAGGACCAGTCACTAACACAACCAGCAAAAAGGAGAACCCATCACTATGAAACCCATCACGGAGGTGGCCATGTAAATGGGACACCCATCACTGAACAGATCTAGCCCCTGGGACAACCATTATGCAGGGGGGAAAGAAACTGGAGAAAGATCATAGAGGAGGCCCAGTCACTGGGACATCAATTACAGAGAAAGCCAATTCACTTGAGCACCCAATATGGATAAGTGCCAGTCACTGGGTCAACCTTCAAAGATACCATTATGGAGCAGTTCCAGTGACTGGTGCACCAATAACAGAGAATTGCTAGTCACTAAGGCATCAATGATGGATGAAGGACAGTCACTGTGTAAATTATTACAGGAAGGTTTCTGTCACTGGGTCACCCATCACAGAGTAGACCTAGACACTGTGATGCCCATTTCA
>NW_007234964.1:0-8250 GCF_000164805.1 Carlito syrichta
CCCTAAAAAATAATGCAGTGAGGAAATTGCTACACAATAAAGCATAAGAAATTTGTATGGCCAAATGGTGTCAGATAGGAATGGAATTCAATGTACATGGGCCAGGGATGTTAGTTATTCAACACTATGTCAAAATAAACCTTGTCATGTGCATATTTTTAATAATCTGACATAATTATATAAGATAAAAAATTATTTATAGTTATACCAATCTAGAATTACCATTTTTTGCATAAACAAATGCTTTTTGGAATCACATTTTATATGCACATAATTTTCCAATAATGTGAGAACTATATAAATAGGGAAAAAAGCCTCTCATGGTGGTGTGCTGATAAAGAATTGTTCTATATTTCTAAAGAGTTACAACACCAATGGCAATACTGAACTACCTATGTTAGTTGCAATTGTCTATATAATATGAAGTAAAGTTTTGTGTCTTCTAGCAAAGTTATGCCTAGGAATCTGATTACTGAAGTACATATTACTTTTAACTTAATCTCCCATTATGCTTTCTTTTATAATACATTTAGAGCATGATATTAATTTTGTGTAGCTGTCAGTGAAGCTAGATTACAGTTTCTTTTTTTATAATTGCATAAGTTCATTGCAATATGTTTGGGCATAAGTTTGATAGGATTGAGAATGGATGGTCTAACATTTAACTGGGTAATGTTAAACTATGTGTTTTATTGTTTTGTTTTTTCCCATCAGATACATAGACTCGCTCTAGTATTTTGCCAGGTAAAATATGATAGTAACAGCTAACTATTGCCTTCCTCTGAGTGTCTTCTGTCAACCACTTTAATGTTTATTTTGCCATTAATCCTCTCATACCTCTATAAGGGCCTGAAGTTGCTGAAATTGAAAGAGATGGTGGTGTCTCATCCAAAGATCACAAGGCCAGTAATCACAACACCGGACTTAGTTTCTGGTCTGTTTAATTCTTTTCAGATACGAATGTTGTATTTTTATTCTCCATAGCATATCCTCAAGTGTATTAGGCATAGTTATGCAAAAGAAATGACTCAAGGTTATCTTTTGAGAAAAAAACAAATGGGTGATGTTAACACTCAGACTGATACCTCTCAGTACCCATGGAGGCTGGTTCGTGCAACAGTCCTTGAAAATGTTTGGTTGGTCACCTGTGTTCTCTCCTCGTACTCCCTGGAGTTTCTCTATTGTAGTCTTTCCTATGCTGGTCTCAGCAGAGGGCAGTCCCTGGGTTATATGTGTCATACAGGAGGTGCCCACAGCATATGTAATAGTGAATCTTAGTTAAGAAAGAAAACTCAGTCAAATGATATACTACTGAATTAATGTAAAATCTTTCAATCTGTATGTAAAATTCAAAGAATTCAGTAAGTGAGGTGATTTACAAAATTAAGTTGTCAATCTTTCAAAAGGTTTTATCAATTTTATTAAAAGGAATGCTACAGTAGCAATTATGTGTGTGACATACTGTCAAGACAATGGTTAATCTCCTTGAATAGAAAATTGTAAACTTGTTCATAATGGATTTAGAATTTTATTTTCAGGACTGATTCAAAGCAACCTTTATCTATTTTTAGTAGCCAGTGCATTTTAAGTTGTCTGAAAAAAAAATTTTTTTAATCATATTTTATCACATTAATTATAAACTTAAAATTATTATTTTCAAGCATTACAATGGAAATTAATTTCTGTATTAGGCAAATGCTAATCTTTTAAAGTGCACAGCTGCATTTCTTCAGATACAACAGGAGAATTCAAATACTAATTTTGTCAATCTTTTGGTTGGGTAATACTACAGAAATCGTCTATCTTGTTGACATGATTTCTCCATCTCTGGGCAAATGGTTAAGCTTATATTTGAACAACCAACAATCATTATCTGTTACTCTGGTTTCCTCTACATCTTTGGGAATACATTCTTTTTATTTTGTGCAGAATCATTCTATTAATAACTAATATGTTAATATTACCAAGTATAAGGACAATGACTACATTGACTATAATTATTAAAAGCATGCTATTATTTTCATATGCATATAGTCTATGAAAAACAATTATTTTGTAAAAGGTAAGAACTCCTAAGTAGGTATAATAGGGTGACTAGTAACATGAGTAGAGTGTTTCTGACATGGTTTAAGCTAAGTAAAGGAATTCATCTTTGGAGGAAGGCTGAATTCAGCCTATGATATCAGTGTTTTCACATCAAAATGTATTTGATTAATGCTAATACCTTAGTGTCCCAGATGTCTTCTGATACATCTCAGTTCAGATATTAATATTTTTCTTAAAGTGCAAGGCACAATAATTCAGAATAACTAATTTTGATATATCTGCTTATTTTCTGTTGCAACTCTTCACACTAATCCTTCTAATTGAATGAAGAGAGAAGGACTGAGGGAACAAAAGAAAGGTAAAGATTCCATAATCTTCCTGACCAGGTTTGACTGCAGATGATCCCTTATTCTTTCTCTGAATTCCCATTGTTCCATAAGAGCTTGTACAGAACAGAACAAGAACTCTTTGTTCTCTGTCATGTAGCATTAATAATGCCACTTATCTCCTATGACATTGACCTCCAAATACATGGGAGTTAAAAACACCACCACTCAAGCTCAGAAATATATTTTATATAATGACAACCCAAAGATTAGATACATTAAAATAATGATTCTGTATCAATCCCAAGTCAGGAAGCAGTTTCTGTTCCAGAATAATAATACAAGTTTCAATATGTGCAAATTGTTGATTAGACTCAAGTCAAAATTAGTCTTTAGAGTTTTCTTTTTTAAGATTTATATTAAATGTTCCTCTTTATATTTTGTAATATGACTTGTCTTGAAGTTCATTTTTTCTGATATTAATACAGCCACACTAACATGTTTATGTTTAATGTTTGCATGGAATATATTCTGATATCATTTTACTTACTAATCATTTGTGTCTTTACATTTAAAGTGTATTTTATTGACATGAATTATTGTGTATGGTTAATTATTGTTATTCTTTTTGAATTTGGACTGGCAATCTGAATCAATCTGTAACTTTTAAGTGACTTGTTAATTCACTTTATATCTGATGTAATTATAATGGAACTGTATCTGTGTTTACCTTTTTTTTTTTTTTTTGAGTTGGAGTCTCACTTTGTTGAACTGCTGGGCTCTGGTTCTAGTGATCCTTCCACCTCGGTCTTCCAAACAGTCAGAACTACAGGCGTGCGCTACCAGGCTGAGGTAATTTTTAAATTTATTGTAGAGACATGGTCTCACCAAGTTGCCTGGGCGGGTCTTGAACCCGCAGACTCAGGCAATCCACTCACCTTGGCTTCCCAAAGCACTGGGATTACAGATTGAGACACTGAGACTGGCCAATTTTTATTTCTATATTGATTTGTTCATTTACTTTAATGTCTTTAATTTTTTCTTCCTTCTCTTAGATTGGTCAAATATTTTAAAATATTCTGCTTAAATTCCACTAATAATCTTTTTGCTATATGTTTCTGTGTCTATTTTAATGGTTGCTGTTGGGATTGTTTTATGTATACATACCTCAGGATAGATTTATTATTACAACACTTCATGCAAAACATAATAATAATATTTAATTTACCTCAAATATGTTGTGCCATGCATGTGTGTTTTACATCTGCATATATTATGAACTTAATTATACAATGTTATCTTTTTGCATTAAATTATAACTTTATGTATTACAGTAATTAAGAGGAATATTTTAAAGTGTGTCTTTCACATTTATTCAATGTATTTAACTATCTAATTTCATTCTCCTCCTGGTCAGTTCCATTTGAAGGCATGTACCATTGTCTAATAGCAAATTATTTCGCTTCATTTTCTTTTTTTATATTATTATTATTTTTAAATTGTAAAGATGTGGTGTACAATTCAGTGTTAGGTATACAAACATTGATTATGCAGGTTCCCTTGTTGATGAGGTATGTCCCTCACTCCCCTAGCAATTTCCCTCAACTGTCAATCCTACCTTCTTCCCCACAGTTTCTCACTACTGTCAATTCCCTTTCTTATAGTATTATAATTGCTCAAGATCAGTTTGTAAGTGAGGACATATGGAACTCTCTTCTTTGTTTCTGTGATAATTCACTGAGTATTATCGACTCTCACTTCATCCAACTTGCTGTGAAATCCATATGTTTGCCCATCTTTATGGATGCATAATATTCCATTGTGCATATGTACAACTTTTTCATCTAGTCCGACATTGATGGGCAGCATGGTTGGTTTCATGTTTTTGCTATTGCGAATAGAGCTTCAACAAACACACATGTGCAGATATATTGTTTGTAGAATGATTTGAATTCTTCCAGTTATATTCCCAATAGGGAAATTGCTGGGTCATATGGAAGGTCAATTTCTAGTTCTTTCAGAAATCGACACACTATCTTCCAAAGAGGTTGCACTAGTTTGCATTCCCACCAGCAGTGTAGAAGCGCTCCTTTTTCTCTGCACCCTCACCAGCATCTGTTGCCGTTTGTTTTATTAATGATGGCCATTCTTACTGGGGTTAAGTGGTATCTGAATGTGGTTTTGATTTACATTTCTGATGATGAGTGAGGCTGAGCACTTTTTTATGTCTGTTGGCTGCCCGTATATCTTTTTTGGAGAAGTGTCTATCCATGTCTTTTGTCCGCTTTTTAATGGAACTGGCTTCGTTTTCTGAAAAGATTTTTAATTTCCCCTGCTATCCCAAGGAATTTTGATTGATTACGGAAATTTTACTTTTGGTGTTTCGGTTGTTTTTTGTTTGTTTGTTTGCTTTTTCTTTTTTTTGTTTGAGTTGGAGTCTCACTCTGTCGCCCAGACTGGAGTGCAGTGGCCGCTCCCGGCCACCGCAGCCTCGACCTGCTGGGCTCCGGCCATCCTTCCGCCTCAGCCTTCCAAGTAGCCAGAATTACAGGCATGTGCTACCACGCCCAGCTGATTTTTTGAGTTACTGTAGAGATGAGGTCTCGCGGTGTTTGCTTTTTCTATAAGCACCTCAAAGATGTCAACCAATTATGTGTTGTCATTCATTTTTTCTGATTCTTGAGTAATCCACCATCATTTATGTCATTATTTTTTCCTTTGGTCTGGATGCTTTCAAAATCTATCTTTGGTTTTCAGCAATTTACTTATATTATGTCCATGTGTAATTTTCTTTACATTTAGTGTGCCATAGGGTTCCTTGACTTCTTGAATCTGTGAATTTATGTTATCCTTATCTTTGGGGAATCTTTGCCATTATTTCCTCAACCACACACACACACACACACACACACACACACACACACACACACACACACACACACATTTCTATATTTTATCTTTCTACAGACTCTCTTTCCTTTTAGTCTAATTGCACATATTATAGACCTACTTGTATCTGGCATCCAATTTACATACTTTTCAGTCTGTTTTGCTAACTGTGCTTCACATTATATACATTTTATTGATTTTTCTAAAAGATCATTGAATCTTCCTTTAGCCATTTTTAATCTCCCATTAGTCACATCAAATACATTTTAATTTTAATTTCTTAGACCTTCAATTTAGTTGTTCTAAATAATTCTATTTTTATTTACTAAAATTTACTTTTCTTAAAATGCTTGCACATATTTAAAACAACTACTTTAAAACTCCTGCCTGTTAATGTCTATCTCTGGTTTATCTTGGATTATGAGTTTATTAATTTCCTTTTATGTTTTTGTTCAGTCATATTTTCTTATTCCGTCACATATCCAGTCATTTTTATGACTTACTAGACATTTTGAATGGTACACTTCTCAGGCTCTTGGATCTGTTATTCTTTATTGAGAAAATTGGTTTCTGTTCAAGTAGAGAGATTTTGGATGATTCTCTTTAACTTGTAGAGCCTTGAAAATAGAGTTATTAGAGCGTATTTGTTTCAATTTTCCATTAGTCTTTGGGTTAAGCCATAGATTCCAATACACTCATTAGTAAGGCAACATCATTCTATGGTTTCATTGGAAAGTTTAATGTGTGACCTAAGACCTTCTACTTAGAAATATTCAAGCTACTTTCTCTTTTATAAAGCACTGCAGCTAACCTTAGGCTTCATTCCTTTAAACTTTGAGGTGTGATTTTCTACTGGGCTTCATGGTGTCTCATTCTGGGTTCAGCCAAAGATTTGAGAAAAAAAGTACACATGTATCTGGATATCTTTCATTAAATTTTGGAAGCTAATATACTAAATAGAAGGTTAATTAGCATTTAAAAATAATTTTTAAACATTCCTGTTACAAGAATGTATTCAATATTTTTTCTTATTTGCAGAAAATACACGTATTATCATGTATCATGTACATACACATATATAACCTAAAATACTTAATATTTTATACTATTATCTCCAATTTCATCATGGTTAAAATA
This sequence comes from Carlito syrichta, assembly GCF_000164805.1. NCBI lineage: Eukaryota > Metazoa > Chordata > Mammalia > Primates > Tarsiidae > Carlito > Carlito syrichta. The sequence continues at coordinate 6,399 of NW_007234964.1, forward strand.
TTTGAAAGAACATCTCTGAAAATATAATTGCTTGATGTTTTCTTTTATTTTGAGTTGGAGTCTTAGTCTGTCTCCCAGGCTGAAGTGCAATGCCATGCTCACGGATGCCACAGCCTCGACCTCCTGGGCTTAGGCAATCCTTCTGTCTCAGTCTTCCAAGTAGCTGAAACTACAGGCACAGGCCACCATGCCCTGCTAATTTGTCTTTTCAATTTACTGTAGAGATGAGGTCTCACCAAGTTGCCCAGGCTGGTCTCAAACCCCTGGTCTCAGGCAATCCTCTCACCTCGGCCTCCCAAAATGCTGGGGTTATAGGCATTAGCCACCATTCCCAGCCTAATTGCTTTTTAAAAAATGACTAAAAAAGAATATAAAAATGCAATTGCAAGTTATATTGTGATTGGTTCACATTTTGTATATATGTGCTTTCCATTAATTCATTGAATAATTTAAAATATCAGTAAGATATTTTTAAATTGATATCCAAAATAATAAATGTATGAGAATAATATTTTGAATATTTATTTTTAACTTCTTATTTTGATATCATATGGCTCCAACCAGTAAGCTTGTATTGTTTAGTAGATATAATGGAAGTGGGGATTGATTTCTCCTAACATCCAAATGCTGCATCCTAATTATTCTTTCCTAACAGGTTCTTTGGAGATCAGAATGGATTCTTCTCATTTTTTTAAAGACCAATTTTTATAAAAATACAAATGACATTCTTTACAGAAATAGAAAAAATGAAAACATGAATTTACAAAAAATCCTGAGTAGCCAAAGCAATTATGAATAAAATGTTGGAGACATCACACTACCAAACTTTAAATATACCACAAAAAGGAATATACTAAATATATGACTTTAAGTACACTGCAACACAGCCTGATTTTTACATATAAGCAAACTGAACAGAATAGAAAACCCAGAAATTGAATCCACACATTTACAGTCATCTGGTTTTTGATAAAGTTGCGAAAGAAAGGGCAGTCTCTTTAATAAATGGTGCTGGGGAAACATGGATATGCAGTAAAATGAAGCTAGATCACAAACTCTTACCCTATGAAAAATCAACTCAAAATGGATGAAAACCATGAATGTAAAACCCCAAACTATAAAATCTTTAGAAGAAAACATAAGGGAAATGATTTAGGACATTGGTCTGAAAAAATGAAAAAGACATCAAAAGCACAGGCAACAAAAACAAAAGTAGAGAAATGGATTTATATTCAACTTAAAACCTCCTGCACACCAAAGGAAACAATCAATAGAGTAAGAAGACAACCTGCTGAATGGGGAAAGATATTCCCAACCAAAACACCTGGCAGAGGATTACTATCTAGCATATACAAGGAACCCAAACATAACAACAACAGCAAAAAAATCTGGTTATGAAATGGGAAAATGATCTGAACAGACATGTCTCAAAAGAAGACATATGCAAATAGCCAAAATCATATTAAAAATGCTCAACATCACAGATCATCAGAGAAATGTAAACAAAAATGACAATCAGGTATCATCTTACCCTAGTCAGTTTGGCTATCATCAAAGAGACAAATATTACTACTACTACTACTACTACTACTACTACTACTACTACTACTACTACTACTAAGCCGGGCTCGGTGGCTCAGCCTGTAATCCCACGCCTTTGGGAGGCTGAGGTGAGTGGATTGACTGAGCCCGCGGGTTCGAGACCCGCCTGGGCAGCGAGACCTCATCTCTACAATAAATAAAAAAATCAGCCGGGCATGGTAGCACATGCCTGTAATTCCGGCTACTCGGAAGACTGAGGCGGAGGATCGCCGGAGCCCAGCAGGTCGAGGCTGTGGTGGCCGGGAGCGAA
>NW_007234964.1:8270-13185 GCF_000164805.1 Carlito syrichta
CAGCCATCTGGTTTTTGATAAAGTTGCCAAAGAAAGGGCAGTCTCTTAAATAAATGGTGCTGGGGAAACATGGATATGCAGTAAAATGAAGCTAGATCACAAACTATTACCCTATGAAAAATCAACTCAAAATGGATGAAAACCATGAATGTAAAACTCCAAAGTATAAAACCTTTAGAAGAAAACATAAGGGAAAAGATTTAGGACATTGGTCTAAAAAAATGAAAAAGACATCAAAATCACAGGCAACAAAAACAAAAAGTAGAGAAATGGATTTATATTCAACTTAAAACCTCCTGCACACCAAAGGAAACAATCAATAGAGTAAGAAGACAACCTGCTGAATGGGGAAAGATATTCCCAACCAAACACCTGACAGAGGATTACTATCTAGCATATACAAGGAACTCAAACATAACAACAACAGCAAAAAAATCTGGTTATGAAATGGGAAAATGATCTGAACAAACATGTCTCAAAAGAAGACATATGCAAATAGCCAAAATCATATTAAAAATGCTCAACATCACAGATCATCAGAGAAATGTAAACAAAAATGACAATCAGGTATCATCTTACCCCAGTCAGTTTGGCTATCATCTACTACTACTACTACTACTACTAATAATAATAATAATAACAAATGCTGACAAGGATATAGTAAAAAGAAAACTCTTAGATGGTGTTGACTGAATTGTAAGCTAGTACACTCATTATGAAGAACAGTATGAAGCTTCCTCAAAACACTACCAATAGAACTACATGCCATATAATCCAGCAATCCCACTAATAGGCATATCTGAATAAGAGAAAATCAGTAAACCATGTTTACTTCAGCACTATTCATAATAACCAAGATATGGAATCAGCCTAGGTGTTAAAATACACATGAATGGATAAATAGCATATGATATGTGTATACTATGGAATACTATTCGACCATAAAAAAGAATCAAATCCTATTGTTTATGGCAACATGAAAGAAACTGAAGGAAGTAATGTTAAATAAAAATAAGCAAGGAACAAAAAGTTAAACACCATATTTTGTCCCTCATATGTGGAAGCTGAAAAACGTTGATCTCATAAAAGTAAAATGTAGAACAGAGAATATAAGACACTGAGAATGATGAGGGGAAGGCTGGGATAGGAGATAATTGTTAATGGGTATCATATTCCAACTGGATAGGAGTAATATGGTCTAGCATTCTCTAGCACTGCAGCATGAGTATAGGTAACAATGATATGTCATACAGTTTCAAATAGCTAGAAGGAGAATGTCGAATGTTCCCAACATTCAATAAGAAATCAAACAAATGATAAATGTTTGAGATTTTAAGTATGCTAATTATTCAAATTGAACACCTGTACATTATATATCTACATGTCCCATAAATATTTACATTATATGTTAATTAAAAAGTAAAACTTAAAGAAAGCCTCAGTATTTAATGTTCTTACCATCCCAGACAAATCATGAAATGTCTTTCTACCTGTAATGAGATATTAGTACTAATAGTTTTATAAAACCTGGTATATTTTCTGGGAAAGTCGCATTTAGACCTTTAAATTATAGAAGCTTGGGCAAAATTTTGTTACCTTGGTAATATAAAGAGGGATCCCTGCATTTATAATATTCATAACATTTTCTATGATCTCAGATCTTTATTTTATTAATTTTAATTTTAATTTTTTTGAGAAAACAGGATTCATTGAGAATACAAAAATGGTCCCACAGTGGGAGGGGATCAGAAGGGGGTTACCCAGGAGATCATCTTTAAAGCAGAGGTAAAAATGTTGCAGGCTTTTATTTGTTAATAAATACTGTCAACATCTTGTACATTCCACACCACCTTCCTATTTTTCTCCACGTTCCTTTAAATAATATGGTTATGTCCCTTTCTGCTGTATCAATGTTTATTTTCATAAAAGTTAAATTACTTTCTCATAGATTATTTTCTGCTTTTCTTTTTCATCTCCAAATAAGTATGCAATTCTTTGAAGTTATCTAAAGGTTGTATGTTCTGAGATAGAGTTTGGCAAAATAAAAAGAGGCAAAAGAAGCAAACAAAGCCTGCACTTTAGAAGTAATAAGTTGTGAAATCCAAAACTCTGAAGGACTGGAAGTCAAGGATTCAGTGCAGCCTTACTGCTCTGGTGGCTGATATGTGTGCAGAAGTCACCAAATGCTGCCCACAGGTAGTCCAGCGAACATGAGTTGAAACTAAACGACTTTAAAATGTTTTAAAAAAATTATTCAATCTTTATTTTTGTTACATGCTGGCTTACGGTGCTGCAAAAACATTTTTTTAAATAGTGTTTTTTTTAAAATACCCAAAGAAGATACATTCTTATTGTAAAAATCCACAAAAGCAAGATATTATAAAATGAAAAAACCAAAGAAAACTGTGTGATAGTAACACAAAGAAATAGGAAAACATAAAAATTAAACAATAATAATAGCAATGCAAATTATTAACAATCAGAGATGCTGTAAACAGATATTATGAAACTCCCCTCTAATAACTGAGGAATAAGACAATAAAAAGTTGAAAATTTAGGCAACTCACCAATTTCTAAAGGAAATTTACTAGTTCATGAAATTACAACAAACTAACCAACCAAAGTCAATTAATAAACTCTATTAAGATTTGTTTCAGGTAGATGATTTCAATGATTTTTACAAACTTGTGATACATAATAATGTTTTCTCACTTCCCAAATATGGAACAAATTCAAATACTCTGATTCTTACATTCAGATATCACTTCTCGTTGCATACACTTGCACTTATAAACTCCTCTTTAGAAATTCTGCTAGGCATGAATATTTATTAATATTTCCTTGTTATTTTTTCTTTAAAATATCTTTGTGTATGACATTAGACCCTTCATATGCCATGATGGACTTGAAACAATGAGAATTTGAAAATTGTGTGAGTTATGTTTTAGTTTGAATTCATTTATCATCTTGGCTATTTAAAGCACAAAATAATTAAAGATCTCAAATATAATTTCCCAATGTAAACCACCATCTCTGTTTATTATTTTTCTGTAGAGTTCTATACATTAATAATAAATAACTGGAATAGAGACAGAAAATAATTTTCAAAGTACTGAATAGATTCATTCTCCGTATTCACCAGGAAATTACTATTAACTTTTTCATCTGGACCACTTCTCATATTCACACTCATTTCTGGAAATCCCTCACTTGTGACCTTTATTTCTTTTGTGGTTTAAGAACACAGTGAAGAGCATACTTGGATTTTATAAAAATATCATTGATCTATAATTCTCTCTATAGAATAATCCATTTTAAAATAAAGAAATGAGAATTTGGTTTTGCGTGTGTTCAAAGTTTTACATGAATTAAATACCTAAATATTAATTAATTATAGTCCTGCATCCTTCCACAACCAAATGCTACAAACAAATATTGTGAATTAGAACAAGAGCCAAGATTAGAATAATGTGTATGATAGCTATTGTACATAATTTAGTTTTAGTTTGGATAACATAAAGTATATACCATTGCAAATACAAATTCTATAACTTAGTTACAGGCAACGGTGACTATGTTTTAAGTCAAACTGCTAACTTCTAAAACCATAGAATAACAAATACAACTATGACCAACTAGAACACTTTCAATAATAGCCTCATCTAAGGACTTGGTACCGTGGTTCTCTGTCAGTCATTCTTCAGAAGCCCTAGGAAAATACAAGAAACACAATGTGGAAGATATCACTCAGGTACCGCACACCCTAGTCCAGATATGTTACAACTTGAATTTGTCTTTTCTGCATTTTCTCTTTCTAAATTCATTTGCTCTTTAATCATGATAAGATCAAAATAAAGGCAAGTAGTTGAACTCTTCCTGTAACCCATTTCTTATTTGCATATGTTTTCCTAAATTGATTTTAAACTTAGTTCCAATAAGGAGATTATTTTTACTGATTGTTGGTCAGTGGATGCTGTAGCCAATTCAAACTCTTCTAAATATTCTTTTTGCTCGCTTGGCCTCCACATTCCCTTTCCAACCTTGCCAGACTTGCTCTTGACTCAGAACACAGACACATGCAGGTGAGGTCAACAGGAATCTCGTGCCCTCTGGCTTCTACTTGAGTTCCTCCGATGATTAGCCCCAGTAGGAAATTTAAAGTGTGAAGGAGGGATAGGTCAGAAAAATGATCCTCAAGCTCCCTCCTAGTAAGGTAACCACAGTTGGCTGTGTCCCTTTACTGAAGATGACTAATTCTCAAAGTTTTTTTTGTTATTGTTCCCATAACCTCACCCTCCCTTCATTTTATTTTATTTTTTTCCGCTCATGCAGGAATCTGTACTAATACTTGGGTTTCCATGACTTCTCATTCACAACTTTATAATGAGTTCTGTATAAATAAAACCTCTTCAAATTATCTTCATTGAAATATGGCATCTGTCTCCAGTTGGGGTGCTGATTGATACATTATTCAGCCACAAAATACATACTTTAAATACTAAGTCCATGAAGATAGATCAATATATCCCACATGAAATCTAAGACAATATTAACTGTTATTTAATAACTTTGTCAGTACAACCAGCTGATAATGTGTTAACAACTGCTGGTACATAATTGTTGAAGTCTCAGGAAAAGCCACAGGACAAAGAGAACAGAATACTGTAAAAATAATTTGGGTGTATTATTAATAGACAAAGGATTTTTCAAAGAGTTAATCCAAAATTAATATTATAGTTTATGCAAAGGCATAATTTATTGGATGTTAGATCATCATCTGTGGTCAAGAGTTCTATTTAAGCCCATGTAAGTGCATTTAAAAAAATGAGTTTAAACAATTAAATTTGTATTAATTATTGTGTTTCCCATGTTCAGAAAAATAATGAGGTTGCACTACTTCAAGATTTCTGTTTAA
>NW_007234965.1:0-24868 GCF_000164805.1 Carlito syrichta
TAGTTGTGACTTCATCTTTTGGGTTTCTGACTGTGTTTATGTGGGCTTTTCTGTCTTTTTCTTGGTCAGTCTTGATAGGGGAGCATCAATCTTGTTTATCCTTTAAAAAAAGTTTTTGGTTTCTTTTTTTGGATTATATGTTTGTCCTATATGCTCTGAATTTAGGCTTTTATTTTGGTGATCTGGATCCTTCTGCTGAATTTAAGGTTTTTATGGTCCTGCTTTTCCAGTTTCCTTAGGTGATTTGTTAGGCTGTTAATGTGTGATCTTTCCATTTTCTTCATGTGTGTTTATAGATATGTGAATTTCCTCCTTATAACTGATTTCATGTCATCCCAGAGGTTTTGGTAAGATGTTTATTCATTTGCATTTGTTCAGATATCTTATAATCTCTGTTTTGATTTCTATGATGACATAGGAGTTGCTTAGCATCATTCTGTTTAATGTCAATGTCTCTACGGGTCTGGGAGAAACTGTTTTGTTGTTGATATTTATTTTTATTCCACCATGGTTTGAGAAGGTGTTTATGTTTGATTTATGGCTAAGGATGTGGTCAATCTGAGAGTGCATTCCATTTGGTGATGAGTAAAATGTATATTCTGTAGTTGTTGGGTGGAGTGTTCTGTAGGTATCGATTAAAACCATTTGTTCAAGTGCCACATTGAGTTTCTGGATCTCGTTGTTGACTTTTTATCTTGATGATTAGTCTATGGATGTTAGTGGGGTGTTTAAGTCCCCAGCTATGATAGTGTTAGAGTCAATATCTTTTTAGCTTACCTAAAAGAGTCAATATCTTTTTAGCTTACCTAAAAGCTGTTTTCTGAAAATTGGTGCCACTATGTTGGGTTCCTATAGGTTTAGGATGGATATTTCTTGCTAATAGATAGAACCTTTTATCATTATGTAATTATGTAATAGATTATCCTATCTTTTCACATTTTTGATAGCTTAAAGGGTAACTTTTTTTTGAGTTGGAGTCTCACTGTGTTGCCCAGACTGGAGTGCAGTGGCCACTCTCGGCCACCACAGCCTCGACCTGCTGAGCTGCGGCAATCCTTCTGCCTCAGCCTTCCAAGTAGCCAGAATTACAGACATGTGCTACCACGCCTGGCTGATTTTTGGGTTTATTGTAGAGATTAGGTCTCACTGCCCAGGTGGGTCTTGAACCCAGAGGCTCAGGCAATCCACTCACCTCAGCCTCCCAAAGGCAAGTGATTACAGGCTGAGCCACCAAGTCCAGTTAGCTTAAAGGGTATTTTATCTGATATTAAGACCCTAACTCCTGCTTTCTTTTGTGTTCTGTTCAGCTGAAATTTTGTTTTCCATTCTCTTATGTTGAGTCTGTGGGTGTTCTTTCTGGTGAGATGAGTCTCCTGGAGACAATATCTTGTTGTCCTATGATATTTTATCCATTTTGCCATTCTGTCTTTTCAATGGTGCATTTAACCTGTTCACATTCAGGCTAGTTTTTTTTTTTGAGTTGGAGTCTCACTCTGTCGCCCAGACTGGAGTACAGTGGCCACTCCCGGCCACAGCAGCCTCGACCTACTGGACTCCAGCAATCTTTCTGCCTCAGCCTTCCAAGTAGCCGGAATTACAGGCATGCACTACCACGCCCGGCTTATTTTTTTATTTATTGTAGAGATGAGGTCTCCCTGCCCAGGTGGGTCTCGAACCCGTGGGCTCAGGCATTCCACTCACCTCAACCTCCCAAAGGTGCGGGATTACAGGCTGAGCCACCGAGCCCAGCTAGGCTAATTTTTTATATGTGAGAGTTTATCCCTGTCATGAGGTTCTTTTATAGTTTGCTGTTTGTTTGTCAGTTGTCTTTCTTTTGATTTTTGTGTTGATACATGTATGTATTCAATCATTTTACTACATTCAGTTTAATGGCATTATGATTCGTTTTTCCCTTTCTACTATGTTTAATAGTTTCTTAAGTATTTCTTGTATAACTGTTCTGGTGGCAGGATAAACTCTTAGGGATTGAATGTCTGGGAAGGATTTCAATTATCCATCACTGATGAATGTTAGATTAATGGGGTAGGTAACTCGTGGTTGAAATTGTTTATGATTGAGAAATTTGAGAGGGAGTTCAAGGTGTCCTAGCATGAAGTGTTTCTGTAGATATGTCTGCTGCTCGTCTAATGGGTCTTCTGATAGGTAGTCTTATCTTTCTCTCTTACTGCATTTAGGATTTTTTCTTTCATACTTACTTTATTTAGGTGAATTACTACATGACTAGGAGTTGGTCTTCTCAATTGTGTCTGTAAGGGGTTCTCTGTGTATCTTGTGTTTGAAAGGTCTTGTCATTGATGAGAGGAGGAATGTTTTCTTGTATAACTTTATGAAATGTTTGTTCCAGGGTGATCTTTTTCTCACTATCTGCCTCAGGGATTCCATTTAATCTTAGGTTCTGCTTCTTGACATAACTGCTAATCTCCTGGAGACTTTGTTCTTTCTTTTAAAGCTTTTTTTCTATGTTTTTAACAGTTTGGGTTAGTTCTGTTTGGTCCTCAAGTTCTCAGATTATTTTTTCTGCTTGATTTATTCTGATTCCATGATTATCAATTTGTTGTTTTTTTATTCACTTATTCTTTGTTGCTGTTTTCTTAGATATCAACTCCTTTGTCCTTTCCTCTTCTTTCTCCTCCTTTCTATTTACTCTCTCTATAAGTATCTTGTTATCTGTGGATTGAGACCAGTCATTCTGGGGGCTTTTCATTGCTTGTGTTCTGAAGTCTGTAATCTCAGTGGCTGACCACCCAGGGGTTATGGGAGATTTTTATTCTTCCTTGGGTTTTTCTTCATTTGTGTAGGGTTTCTACTGTCATTTAAAAAGTATCTTCTTTAATTCTATTGTTAAGTAATAGGTGATAGCTTTTATTTCTGTTTGCTCCACCTCATATTCTACCTTATAAGGATTTTCTAGTTCTGTACAGTACTGAAATTAGATGAATATGGAGGCCAGTGCTTTTTACAGTTTTGAGATTTGGTGATGGGGAAGCTGTGATGAAGCTATCTGTAGATTCCAGTATTCACTGACAGGTTTGTGAGCCCCTAGAATTCACTTTCCACTGCCTTCTAATCTGTCCATACAGTGGGGGGGGTGACTGTTTGCCCCTTAAAGTGTGGTAAGAATATAGAAATGTTTATATACCTAACCCTAAAATGTACCCCACATCTTTATAATGAAATAAAAAAAAAAAGAATTCGGAAAAGAATGGAAAAAAAGGAAGATGAAGATGAAAAGGGGGTAGACAGAGAGAGAGAAGATGAAGGGGGAAAACAGACAGGTTACCAATTAATGAATAAAAAGAGAAACAAGACTGGAAAAACAAAAAAGACCAAAAAAAAAGCACAACAAATTATACAAACAAAAAAAAACCCTCCTTCATTTGTGTACTGTCCCTTAAAAATATCCATTCATAAACAGAAAACCTAAAGAAAAAATAAAATAACAGATACACAACAAATACAAAAACATAAACAACTGCAGAGAGAGAGAGAGAAAAGCTAAAATCAAAAACAAACAAATTCAAAGAAACTCTCTCTTTGACTATTTCTCTAAGACTCCAGATTCCTTTCAGGCCTTCACCTTAGAGAGTAACTCTATCTCCAGCCCCTCCTCTCTGTTCTCAGTGCATGCTGATAGGGTTGCTCTTGGTGTGGGATACATGTCCCACAAACTGCAGTGGGAGGAATACTGTTGAGTTCCTGACTCAACCTACTCACTGCTCCTGTTGTCAAGTGTCCCACTCAGTTCTGACACGTCTGTGATTGTTTCAGCATGGGGTAGGGGTATTTGTTTTTGAATCTGATACAAATATAGCCTCTGGGTCGCAAGATAACGGCTGGGTAGATCTGGGCAGGGCAATGCGGGTCTCTTCCCAGTCCTGGGAATAAGAAGATGGTGCCAATTGGAGTCTTGTCACCAGGTTTGGATCTTTAGTCCATATATTCACCACCTGCCTCCTCCTGCTTGGGCCCAGTATTCTACTGCAGGTGGTGGTGTGGACCAGGTGTCTGGTGGTAAGGAACATCTGTTCTCTACTGCTTCCTCTCAAGATAGCCTTGAGAATGGCAGACAGTCCTGAGTTTCTGGGTCTCCAATCTTAGGGCAGTGGTGGGTTGCAGTCACCTCCAGACAGGAGCCCTGGGTGCATGAATTCAGGTCTCCCCTCAGACAGACATTCACTCAATCATTGGTACACACACACTGATGCAGAGAGTCTTTTTGGACTCTCATTTTTGCAGAGATTCTCATAGTTTGATCTGTTCAATAGCCTTCTTCTCTCTGTGATTTTTCTTACCTCAACAACTAACTTGAAGAAACTGAAATTTAGCAATTGTTTTTTATTTCATCACTTAATTGATGTTATAGGACTAAGAAAAGTTCTAAGCTCTGGAGCAAGGAAAGGACATGGTAGAGAAATGGAAACAGAATATGAATATATCTGGGTCAAATGTCAACAATTGTCAGGTGAGATAGTAAATTATTAATTAGACACAGTATTGCATTTCTCAAAGTCAAGTGTGATATGGAGTTAGAGTTGAAATTCTCAGAGGACATGTAGTTGGGGCTTTTATACTACCATTATAGCCTCTATTCAGGATTCGGAACACTTAACAAAATGTCCACATTTCACTCCATGAGGCTGTTGTGACTGGCAAAGAAGAACTGCAAGTATGGCTGAAAAGCATCCAAACCTACCTCTCATGTTACCACTAAATCACTAAAGAATTCATCTTCAGGGGTAAAACACTCCAAAGCCACTGAGTTACAGGCATGAAAGGAATCCATTAGACCAGAAGGGAAGGAAGAAATGCAACAAAGCTCTGTCTAGGCTAACCTTTACTCTCTTCCATCAAGAATATCAGCTTTAGTCTTCAGGAAAGATCTAAAAATGCAGAAGTTTGAGATATCTGTGGAAAGCCAAAGTAGCTGAGGGAAGAACATCTTGGAAAAAGTCAGAAACTGAACCTCAAGAATGGGAGTGAAAACATGGACCTACATCACATCTACAGGAGCAACAGGGACACTTAGATATATAAAACTGAACACCACATGTTATCCTTTATAAGTAGGATCTAAACAATGGATACACCTGTAAATATAGAGTGGAAAATGGACAGTGGAGGCTGCCAAACATGGAAGGTTGGTGCCTGCTGAAAATTTACCTCCTGAGCAAAATGTTCACTCTTTAGATAATAGGCACAATAAAAGTCTAGACTCCAGCACCACACAATACTTGCATTTCATAGATCTGCACTTCCACCCCTAAATAAATAAAAATCAACAAATTTTTAAAAATAACTACCACAGATATGTAAAATTTTCTGTGATTCTAAATGGAATGCAGGAGGTTTAGAACTGTCTACTATTATATTTAACAGCAAAATATTTAACAACACACTTTACACAGTAAGTATATATAATTTGATTCAAAATTTGATTTTGTTTAAATTTAGGTGAATGCTTTATTATATATTAGCCTATAACAAATAGATGTGAATTAAAAACACAATTATATTTACATTAGCACTCCAAAATAAAATACTTAGGTAAAAATTTAGCATAATATTAACATGATGTGCATCAGGAAATCTTTATAAATAAATAAAATTCTAAATAAGTAGAGCAATGTATTATGTTCATGGATAAGAAGATTCCAGATGTCAGTTCTGTTTATACTGTCATCTAGATTCCAAGTTACTCCAACAAAAATCAAGATTTTTGAGTGTTTCCATCTTAAAGATACCATCAGAACCCAAGTGAAAATGTTGTATGTTCTTTTTAAATATGTCAATCCGTTGTATTCTTAACTCAATTCTGTTGCAAAATTGAAAGATATCATTGAGAAGACTTTTATGCAAATATTGATCTTCAGATTCCACCACTTAAACATATACTGAGTAATTTCAGATACCAGAGAGTGTAATCTTGATATTACTCTATCTAAAATCGTAAACTCACCTCCCCATAGACATATAACGCACTTATGGTCTCACCCACACTCTCAATACACATTCCTTCTTATAATGGTAATATAAAATACACAGGTACAAGTAAGCCCACATCCAGTCCACTCCGACATGAACAGTTAGAGACAATAGCCATTCCCAGTTTCTTTGGACCTCACCATGTGAATGATTGTGGCCAAATGTGTTTGTCTACTGTTATAAACTGATTCTGCACCTGTACTTGACATTTATCTTCTTCCAATCACATCCTTCCTCTGCACCTGCTATTACCTGTCCATAATGTCAGTGTAGAGTGATTCTGTTCCTTCTCAGGTAAGTTCAATCACACCATAAGCCCAAAGCTGCTCTTGCCTTTGATCGCTTCACCACAATCAGGCTTTTGGTTTATGCAGTTGTTGGACAGGATGTTGATTCTAATAAAAGAAACTCACTGAGTATGCCTATGTTGGTTTCATCTTTTATTTCTCTTGGTGGCTAAAAATTCAACCCAAGGAGATAGAAATCACTTACTGTCACATTTTTTAAGTTGTGGGATATAACTGGGAGTAAGTACATAGGTGGTAATGATACAGGTAAAACTTGGGCCTCCACTTGGTTCCTAGAATGACTGCTTTGAGAAAGGCTACCCTGACTGATGTTAGGTATCCTCCCCTAGTAGTGACCCACTATTGCCCATCTCTTGCTTATAGTATTGTGATAAATTTTCAATGTCCACTTATGAGTAAGTATATGTGGTACTCAGATCTTTGCTTCCATGATAAATCACTGAGTATTTTAAACTCTACATACATCCATTTTTCTGCAATATCCATCACATTGTTTCTCTATAAGGTTACATAATATACAATCATGTATATGTATCACATTTTCTTTATTCGGTTCACATCTGATGGACAGCATGGTTGGTTCCATGATTTTGTTATTGTGAATAATGCTGCCATAAATATGCATGTGCAGGTATTTTTTCATAGAATGATTTGAGTTCCTACAGGTACTTTGCCAGAAGGGGGTTTACTAGGTCATGGGGAAAGTTGACTTTTAGATCTTTTAGGAATCGACCCTATGTTTTCCACAGAGGTTGCACTAGCATACACTCCCACTGAGAGTGTAAAAGTGTTGTCTTTTCCCTGCATCCTTTCCAGCATGTGTTATTTTTTGATTTATTACTGATAGTTATCCTGAATGATGGTAGATGGTATTTCAGTGTGGTTTTAATTTGCATTTCTTTAATAATGAGTGAGGCTGAGCATTTTTTATGTATCTGGTGGCTGCTTGTATGTCTTCTGAGAAAAGTCTATTTATATTGTTGGCCTGTTTTTTTAATATGGTTATTTGCTTTTTTTCCTTTTTGTACATTTGAGTTCTTCATAGATTCTGGATATTAGAGCTCTATCAGATAAAAAGTGGGTAAACATTTTTGTGGACTGTCTCCCTACTCTCTTGATGGCTTCTTTTGCTTTGCAAAAGCTTTTTAGTTTGATGAGGTCCCGTTCGTCTATCTTATACTTTATGATATTCACTGTTGGATAATTGATCAGAAATTGGTTGCCTACTCCAATGTGCCTAAGAGTTTCTCCTATGTTTTCTTCTAGGATTCTTATAGTTTCGGTTTACATTTAGGTCTTTGAAACATGTTTAGTTGATTTTTGTGTAAGGTGATAGCAAGGGGTTTCAATCTACTACATGTGGTCAGCCAGTTTTCCCAGTATCATTTACTGAATGGTTTCTCCTATACCCAGTGGTTGTTGGTGGAGACTTTATCAAAGATGATTTGGATGAGAAATTGAGGTTTTGCCCCCAAAACCTCTATCTTGTTCCATTGGTCTATAGGCCTGTTCTTGTACCAATTAATTATTGTAGCATTATAGTATATTTTAAAGTCTGGAAGTGTGATACCTCTCACTACACCCATCTTAAAACAATATTTTCTGGCTTTGTTTGCTATCATAAGATACTTCAAGTACAGAGCAACAGTCACAGGCTCCACTTCAGTGGATCCACCACATGCAGGCATTTCTCCCTGAGGACAAGGTCTTCTATTTCATCACAGCCTATGATCTTGGAGACTGGAAAACATTTCATCAGGTTTTCATCACAGGTGTGATTAAACTGACTGATCCTTCTTCTGCCTACTATTTATAGACACATGCTTGTAGCTACTAGGCAACAGCCTGTTCTTAAAACATGCAATGTTTGCAGGCAAACACAATATTCTGGATGACAAAAGCATGCTTATTACATATTTGTATTTAGGGTTTATACTGTATTTCATGAAAAGGCCATAAATCATCTGTATACAAACCCACACAAGCCCATTTGCATAGAATTCACCAGACTTTCCATTGACATATTCAATTATGTGATTACGGGAAAATTTTAATGATGTAGAAAAACTGGAAGACATGCTTGTGTTTATAGAGGCTTATGTCCTACCCTACAAGAGCAACCAGATTCATTGCTTTCTAATGACATCTTTCAGTATCACATATTAGTAGTTTAGACACTCAGGCTTCAAACAGTGGCTATGAAAGAAGTGCTACAGTGGCATCAGCAAGCTCATGGATTACGTGGGGTTGAGTCTCTTATGAAAAGAATTTATTGCTTAAGGGGACTTGTCTTGAGCTGAATTAACCAAATTGACTTTATTTCTTTGTTGACTAGTGATGCTGAGTGTTTTTTTCATGTATCTGTTGGCTACTCGAATGTCATCTTTTTGGAAGTGTCTATTCATATATTTTCTCCACATTGCAATGGGGCTTTTTTGGGGGGCATTCTTGAGTTCCTTGTAGATACTAGATGTTAGGTCTTTGTCAGATATACAGTGGGCAAATATTTTTTTTTCCAGTCTGTGGGCTGTCTCCCTGCTTTCTTGATAACTTCTTTGACTTTGCGAAGCTTGTCACTTTGATGAAGTCTCACTTGCCTATCTTTTGTCTTATATCATGGGTGTAAATGGCATAGGGTTTTGAACAGGAATTGGTTGCCACTTTCAATTTCTATAAGAGTATCTCCAGCATTTTCTAAGGATCTTATTGTTTGGGGTCTTTTTTTAGGCGTTTGAAGCATTTAGAATTGATTTTTGTGTAAGGTGATAGGTAGGGGTCTTGTTTTAATCTGCATGTGGTCAGTCTGTTTTCCCAGCACCACATATTGAATAGGTTCTCCTTTCCCCAGTGGTTGGTTATGGAGGCTTTGTCGAAGATGAGTTGGTTGAGAAATTGAGATTTTGTTTCCAGAGTCTCTTTCCTGCTCCATTGGTTTATATATTTGTTCTTGTACCAATACCAGGCTGTTGAGATATCACCTGACTCCAGTCAGGATGGCCATCATCAATAACTCAAAAAACAACAGATGCTGGAGAGGATGCTGGGGAAAGGGATCCCTTCTACACTGTTGGTGGGAGTGTAAACTAGTACAACCTCTGTGGGAAACAGTTTGTTGATTCCTACAAGATCTAAAAATTGACCTTCCATAAGACCCCACAATCTCCCTACTGCAAATATACTGGAGGAACTCAAATATCTCTATGAAAAAGATATCTGCACATGAATGTCTATTGCAGCATTACTCACAATAGAAAAAACATGAAACCAACTATGCTGCCCATCAAAAGAGTACTGTATTAAAAAATGTGGTACAACCGGTCTCGGTGGCTCACCTTGTAATCCCGTGTTTTTGGAGACTGAATTGAGTGGATTACCTGAGCCCGTGAAATCAAGACCTGCCTAGGCAACTTGGCGAGACCTCATCTTTACAATAAACCAGAAAAAATCAGCTGGGTGTGGTAGCATGCACCTGTATTTCCAGCTACTTGAAAGGCTGAGGTGGAAGGATCGCCGGAGTTCGACAGGTCAAGGCTGTGTTGGCTGAGACCGGCCACTGCACTCCAGTCTGGGTGACAGAGTAAGACTCCAACTCGAAAAAAAAATGTGGTACACATACACAATGTAATATTTTGCAGCCCTAAAGGACAAAATTATGAACTTTGCAGCTACTTGGATAGACTTAAAGTCTATAATACTGAATTAACTATCACAGAAACAAAGAACTGAGTATCACTTGTTCTTACTCATAAGTGGAACTTGAACAATTATCTTAATACTAAAAGAAAGGGATTGGCAGTAGTGGGAAAATGCCAGGGGAGGGGAGGGCACACCTCCCCAACAAGGGTGCTTGCATAATGAACATTTGCATACCTAACCCGGAAATGTACTCTATATCTTTAAAACAAAAATGAAAAAAAAAAAACAAATTGATTCTAAATGGCTGACAAGTGAGCTCATGGATTGAAAGCACTTATCAATAGGTGTGATATCTGTCACTACCGGCAGAGGCACTTAGTTGATGACATAAGGTTAGACTAGGGCAAGACAGCTTAGTCATTTTCATAGTTCATGGACAGAGATGATACTTTAAGTTGAATGTAAGTATTTAATGAATTGCTCAAGATCTCTTGAACTATGGTCTCCAAGGACCTTCTGACCCAGCAGAACTCCTTTATGCTGGTAAGAGTTGTCGGTTCAATTTAAGTATTGATGCATTTAATTGTTGACATTGTTTGAATATTGGTTCGCTCAAAAGTTTGTGCTAGAATTTGGGTGTCACTGTAACAATGCTGAGTGGTGGGCAAATAGAGGTGATAGTGCATGAGTGTACTACATTATAAACAGTACTATCACCAATATTCAGGGGTAATTCCAGAGCGCTTTTGCCTCTATTCCCTCATTCACCTAGGATACATCATCACTAAGGTCCTTACCAGATGCGAGAGTCCTGTCTTGGTCTTCCCAGCTATAGGAACAGCCAATAAGATCCAGTATGTTCTCATTCATTATCAACTACACAGTCCAGGCATTTAAAAAAATAACACTACAAACCTCACTAAAATAATTGAATTTAAATTATTCCGTGATAATATTGATGAATATTTAATTTTATTGCTCCAGAAATTATAAAATTAAATATTAGTCAGAAACATTGAAATGACACCATAAAGATGCAATCATTGATGAGAAAAAAATTGAAGAAATTAATTGAGCAAGTTGAAAGTGGTCAGTGAGAACTATAGCTGTAAGAAATTATATGAAATAAGATGGGAAAAATATTATTTGTATTTGACATTGAAATTTTTACTTTTACAAGTCTGAGTAGTTTGTAGAGTTGATTGTTTAAACCACAAAATATTACAAAGTAAAGAGACAATTAAACTTGTAAGACCAGGAGAAATACTGTATATTCCACTCTTTAACGTTTCTGCTTTTTTTTTTTTACGTTTTATTTTAAACATGAGGGGTACAATTAAGGATTAGGTATACAAATGTTCATTATGCAGTAAACCTTGTTGATAATCTGTCTCCCCCTCCCCCAGCGGATAACTACTACTGCCAATCCTGGCTCCTCCTCCCCTTCCACTGTTGGAAGTTTCCAGATACTGCCAATCCTTTCCTTGTAGTATTATGATAATTGTTCAAGATCCGCTTATGAGTGAGAACATGTGATACTCAGTTATTTGTTTTTGTGATAGATTACTTAGTTACAGGTTCTTAAATAAAAACCATATGTGACTTACATCTGGATGGGAGGTGGGTTACTGCTTTTTCAGTGTTTCTTGAAAATTGACTCCTAATAAAGTCACTGAGGAAATGTTCTGGGATATAACTGGGGAGGTGATGATGACTCTTTTGGTGACCCTGGGATGCATTATGTGATAAAACTTCATGCTTTTCTTTGCTACTTTTTGTCCATCGAAGTCTTTGGGCTATATTGCACTCACGTCTTATTATATGAGAAGAAGAAAAACACAAGAATACAGAATATTGATTACCACATCTTGACTTATCTATTCCACTGAGGAGAACTTATCACACATAGACACAGAAATGTGCAGAGAAGAGAGAATTGCTGACAGATGTCCCCCACAAAAACATGTTCGATGTAAGTTACATTCCCATGAAAGAAGGAACTCAGATGCTTGCTTAGAATAAATATGGGTAGATATGAGGAAATCCTCTGCTGTATTTTGCCATTCATATGTCAGATAGAATTCATAAATGCATTTTAACTAAACTGATAATATAGTGAACTTTTATAGTTTTTTTTTTGGTAATTTAACAATACTTCACACAGCTGTAACTATGGCGGTTATTCTCAGGATGGTCTGAGAACCTCTGAGAGTCTCGCACAGCTCCTGAAATCAAAAACTGTATGAGGAAGTGATTCTTCTCCTCCATATGTGCAGTGCCTTAAGGGTGACCCATTAGCTTCGCCATCCTCAGTATTCAGTTTCTTGTTAATAATTTATATTTTACTGTTCTAACTGTCACACATGGCATTTGGCAGTGTCAGCACAAGATGTACTTAAGTTCTGTTTATCCCTGAACCCACCAATCTTGTTTTGGAACATGGATTATTTATTCATGTGTGGTAGTGGGTGGGTAACCACTGGGAGGATGTTTGTGTGTAATTTGTTATCTTCTGAAGTGCATCTACCAAGGGGGTGGCTCCAACAATCAAGCAGATAGAATTGCTTATATGGTGGATTACAAGCACACTCATAATCAGTGATTCCAGTGGGGCTTTTCCCCTTCATATCCACTAAGGTTTTCGCCTCCAGCTAATGTGCAACCAGCAAAGGTGGCCAGTGTGGGCCCTTGAGAATGTCTTTAAAGTGGCTGGCCTATTAATAGGGAGAAGTTGTTGTTCCTGAATAGACCCATGAATGTATGACCTGTCCAAAGAGCCTCATCTAAGAGAAGCTCCCACAAGCTTTCAGTGCTTCTGATCAAACTACATGACATCATACATAATATCCCTTATGGTCAACATCTTCACTTATCCGTAAGAAGTGTCATCATGGGATCACCAGAAACTGCTGGTCTTTTAAAAACCTGGACTTGCCTTAAAAGGGCTGAAGAGTTTAACCTCTGGGAAGGGGACTCATATGTGCTCTAAATCAAGATACATTTTATGAGTCCTGGAGGAAAAGTGTAACTAAGAATCGCCTCACTCATTTTCTTTCTAACTGGCATATTTCCCATGTGAAAACCCATTCATGTTTCCAGATAATATGTAATTCTTTATGTCAAAGGAACCCCAGAGAGCAAATAGCTGATATGTCAATGTAGGTCCATCTGCTGTAATATATTTAGGATGCAGTGAAGAAAGTTGATAATGGGAAAAGCTGTGCATGTGGGATAAGGGTGTACGAGAAAGTTCCATATTTCCTGCTCAATACTGCTATGCTAAAGCTGCTTTAACATTTTATAATGAAGCAAGACGAAGACATTTTTGGAATATACTTGAGCAATTTATTAATAATTATACTCTGCCCTACCATATAATCAAGTACTGTTCCCCAAATTATTTATCAAGCAGGTTTGAAACCTCATGAACCCACAGATATTTATATGGGAATGTTTGTATGAGTGTTATTCTTTTCCTCAGTCTGTAAATCTTGCTTATTAGGTGATCATTTAATAGAATGATTCTTAATAAGTATATTTATGCTTATATTTTAATTTAAACACAATTACATAACATTTTTTTCTAAACAAACTTCCACCTCATAATCTCTCTGTCAGACTTTCTGCCCCTCACATGATGAAGTTTTTCACGCTATGTATCTTGGACAGTAATACATGGTCGTGTCTTAAGAGCTCACACTTCGCAGCTCTATGTAGGCTGTGTTTGTTGACATGACCCTGGTAATGGGGACTCTGCCCTGGAACTTCTGTGAGCAGTTTGTGCTACTAATATTAGTGTGGACTCTTCCCATCCAATCAAGGCCTTGTCCAGGGACCTGTCGCAACCAATACATACAGTTCCCAGTAAAGCTGAATCCGGAACCCTTGCAGGAGACCTCCGCTGGGGCTTCAAGATTCCTAACCTTAGTCCCAGATTTCATCAGATGGTCCTGGGAGTGGTCACCTGTGGAGAGGAGACAGGAGTGGATGAAATCCCATTGGACTAGCCTAGGCCACTCCTCAGTCCTGGAAGAAGGGAACCCCTTACATGTAGCTGTTGCCATCAAGAATAGGATCCTACAGCTCGAGTTCATGGTGAGAAGTTATCTGTCAGAGGTTTACCTATGGGGAGTATGAGGTTGTTTGGTGATATGTATTGACCTTGATATAACTCAGACTATTTGAATATTCATTGGATAGAGCATTTTATAGCTCAAAATTTGATCCAGCATGAGATTGAGAAGATATATGACACAAGAACTATGCAACTGTGGATGCTGACATCCAAGACCTAATGTTTGTTTAATGATGTATGTTTGTTGGCATGCCCACAACACTATAGATGGAACTTATACACAAAGATTCAAACAACCACAGGACATGTCCTCAGAGCAAACCCACGATCGAATGGTACAAAAACAGACAACCTTTTTGTAGTTTTTCCCTCAGCAAGTATACCTCCTAAAATCTGTGTGTCTCCTCTTATTTGCACACATTGAATTAATTAAACGATTAATGTTATCATTATGACTGTTAATATTTCTAAAAGCACTAGTAATTTTTATTGAAAATATGGTTCTCTTTGATATCTTGGGTTTAATAAATGTTCAAATACAATAGGATCTTTAAAATCACATCAGTAGTGTTTACTAAATTCTTATTTTAACTTTTTTATGGCATTTTGTTTTGAAATAAAGAAGACTGAGGCCCTGAAGATGAACTCTCTCCACCAACTTCCCCCAGCCTCTTATGCACCTGCTCCATAGTTGAACCCTGTGGTGGTTGGATCCTGTGCACTCCATGATGCCCACACCCCATCCTGCAAGAAGTTTCCTATCTGGGCTCAAAGAGCATGTTCTTTCTAGCCCAGTAATAAAAACTGTTGGCATTCAGAATGTTCCTTTGTTGATACCATTTGTTGCCTCACATCATCTCATGAAATAGTAAATTGTCCTTATGAAACTCAGATAATTCTCTCTATCATGGTCCCTAGTAAGATTTTTTTTAAGCCAACCAGGAGCCCCTTTCCAGAGGATGCCAGATGCACTAGTATAATTAACCACATAGTGAGTCTAGAACCTTTTGTGGATTTTGTGGGGATTTCTTTATCTTCTTTAGAATTATGTGGTTAAAATTGAGTCATTTGTGGAAGGATCATGTATTATCTCAGGGCTTATGAGAACTAGGGATCCATCTCTTGATCTTACTGAGCAGACCTTTTGTTTTCAGCCTTAAATACAATACACACCCATTCCCCTTTCCTGCTGCTTAGTGCTTCCTGAATTTTGAATATATTGGGGTTCTATGAGATATGTACAGTTAGCTTTCTATATTATGAGGTACTGTATCCATGGAGTCAGCCAACTGCCATCAAAGATATACAGAAGAGTAACACTGAAAAAATACAACAGGTCAGGCACAGTGGCTCAAACCTGTAATGGTGGCGCTTTGGATGACCCAGGAAGGAGGATTGCTTGAGCCTGGAGTTTGAGAACAGCCAAGGTAACATAGTGAGACCTCCCCCAACTAACAAAAAATGAAGATACAACTATAAAAATTTAAATAATTAGTAGAGTCTAGCAATTATTTACATAACATTTACATTATATTGAGTATTATCATAAGTAATTTAGAAATAATTTAAAGTATATAGGAGGATGTACATAGGTTGCATGCTAACACTGTGTCATTTTATGTAGGGTTTTGACGTCGACAGGAGTCCTGGAACCATATTCCCAAGGGATAGATATCAAGAGAAAGCTAAATATGTGAAGATACTGATAATACCAGTAACTTCCCAGTGAGAGTACGTGTCAGTCATTCAGACCCAGTTCTGCTTACTTATTTATCAGTCTCTGTTCTCTTATAATGTTCTAGAAATATGTTGTACTTTTTAAATACACTCAAAAATATATTTTACATTACTATAAATGGAAAATTGTGTCACATGGCAAAAATTAAAAGTAGGTGTTAAATAAAGGTGTAATGTAAGTACAACTGGGTTTTTTTGTTTGTTTTTTTGGTTGTTTGTTTTGAGTTGGAGTCTCATTCTGTCGCCCAGACTGGAGTGCAGTGCCTGCTCCCATTCACCACAGCCTCGACCTGCTGGGCTCCAGCTATCCTTCTGCCTCAGTCTTCCAAGTAGCCGGAATTACAGGCATGTGCTACCACGCTAGGCTGGTTTTTTGATTTACTGTAGAAATGAGGTCCCGCTGCCCTGGTGGGTCTCGAGCCCGCGGGCTCAGGCAGTGCACTCATCTCAGCCTCCCAAAGGCGTGGAATTACAGGCTGAGTCACCGAGCCCTGCTACAACTGTTATTAAATTGTTGCAGGTGTTAAGAACTAGCACCAAACATGTATATTTAGAGTAATAGGATGAATTAAAAGAAAATTTGTAAACCAACCCTGAAGTGTAACCCAAAACTAAAAAACAAAAAATTAAAAGCTAAAAAATAGAGAATTGAAAAGTTTAAAAAATACAAAAATAAAATTATATGGTTAAAGTTCTCCTCAGACAGTACCTTCAGGACAGACTCCAATGGCTCACAGCCCACGTACTAAACACACACACAGACACACACACACACACACTCCTTCACTCACTTACTCACTCTGGATAGTTTTCAAAAAAAATAAGCCCCTGATTTTACTTCTACCTAGAACCTAGCCCATTTGATATGCCCTCCACACTGACAGCAGGCCAGGGTATGTGACTTTCTTCGAAAAACAGACCTAAATAACAAAGGATAAAGTGGATTCAAGGGAAGTACATGCAAATTATGCTCAACTGTTTTCCTCTAGGAACGCTGAAGATGCCCCATGAGAAATGAATATAATAAGGTCAATGTTAACCTTGGTCTAGAAGTTGTTGGTGCCAAAGGTTTCAAGGTGTTCTACTGTGCTTGACTTTTTTCTTTATGTTTTCTTTGGATTTCTCTAAGTTATCCTGATAGAGTCTGTGTATTGCCACACATTTACTCTTAATGTTGATTAATTATATTGATAAGAAGGTAATTGGTGGGTTGGAGGATCACGGTAGGTTGTCCCAAATGAATACCAGTGATATTTTGAACTTCTTCATCTGAGCTGTGGCCTTTACAGAGTTTCCAGATGTAAAGTTGATTTTCACCACTTTCTCTACTCTCTTCCCTGGCTGCAGCATTCCAAAACTTTTTCTTGAAACTTACCCTATGACTAAATTTATTCATTTTCATGACAAAATGAGGCTGGGAAGAAGATTGCAGTGGGAAATAATTATTTTCCCCCATGTGGATTAGAATTACACATCATCCTTCCACTAGCTGGTCTGTCTAGGAAAGTCTCTGGGTGTATTTCTCAGTGATTAGTCATACATATTTCAGAGCCATTAGTCTAGCTATTTGCACAGTCACCTTAAGAACTTGTAGGATACTGGAGGGAAGTCACTAGAGTGTGGGGCATGGGAACCCCAAAGCTCTCATCCTCACCTGTCCTCTTGATGTGCATAGTAATTATCCTGGGTTACAAACTATTGGAACCCCCAGAAGTTTCTGTCACTTGTGAGTAGGCCTCCCCTGTATTTCTGGTTTTGCATGTCAATCTAGTTTTTGTATAATGTGTTTCTTCCTATAATTACAGTTATTTGATGTGTTCAAAAAATCATTGTTTTATAGACATACATTTCTTGATGTAAAGATATTAGTAATGCCTTTGAATATCTGTATATATTGTATCAAAATACAAGAATACCTTGAGAGATCATCTTTGACCTTTTGCATGAAGCAGGAATTCTAGGTTACTATACATAAGTTACACATGGACTAATATAACTGCACATGCAAAACACCTAGAATCAACTAAGCAGGACACTTGCGAAAAAGTGTCAACCATTTCAATTTTCTTCTGAGTAAACTGAAATTCTGAAAGTACAACTGGTTCAAGCTGGTTATTTCTTAAATTCTGTGATGTTCTGAAGGATGTATCCACCCCTGGACTGCATGAAGAAGCTGTCCTGGACACACACAGCTAGAATAGAATGCTTATTTCTTAAATCCAAGACACAATGACAAAGCTGTTCCAAGGTGAGGGAAGGGAGGATGAAATGAAGGTGTCCTCAGTTTCCCAGGATGTCTCAGACATTGAAGGCAAGGTATCCTGTGATGGACAGTGGTTGATCTCTGAGGACATTGCCTCAGCTCTGCTTTCTGGAAGCTTTGGCTGTGTGGGAAGCATAAGATGTATGCTTTATTTCCTTCTGTCCATCTAATATGCTTCACAGAAAATTAAAATGAAGGCTAGAATGGACAGAATTATATCCCCACACAATTCATTTGTTGAAGTCATAGCCTAGAGATAATTAAGACTCAATGAGATAATGGTTGTGAGATCCTAGTTAACTTTAAGGAAAGATCACTCATACTCTCTCCTTCCCTCATTGCACATCCCTCACTCTCTCTTTCGATTTCTTTATCACTTTCTCTCTGCATCATATGAGAGCACAGTTGACATGCTGAAATCTGCAAGCCAGGAAAGTACCCCTGACAACATACTACATTATGTAGTATCTTTCTCTAGTACTCCCCAGTTTCCAGAATTTCCAGAAAATTAATTAGCGCTGCTTAAGGCAGCCAGGTCATGACATTTCATTGAGGCAGCTCAAGCTGACTGAGACAGTTTGTGGGACTGAAAATGGAGTTTTTCTGTAACAAAAACCAAAAATTTTTATGTTGCTTTGGAACTGGGTATTGGATAGGAGTTAAAATAGTTTTTGAGGTGAATGCAGGAATGCCAAGATTTACCTAAGTAAAATAGACTAATATAGATGTGAAGATGAGCCTGATAAGGGTTCAGAAAGCAAAGTAGAAAGCAGAAGAGTAAGTCTTCATTTTCTTAAAGAGCAAACACATAAATGATCAGAATGTTGGGAGAAATATGGACATTAAAGGCACTTCTAGTGAGGTTTTAGGTGGAAATGAGGGCCATGATATTGATAACTGGAGGGAAGAAATAGCTTTCAATGAATTTTCAAAGAGCTTGAGTGAGTTGCAATAGACTGCTATTGTATTGTGGAAGGTATAACATTAGAATAATACATTTTTTATTTAGTTAAGGTGGTTACTAAGCTAATGTGCAAAGATGGTTACTCGTGACTACTTATAGTAACTTGTCAGAGATACAGATGAATTAAACAAAAACTATTTGCACAAAACAACCAGGATATAAAGACATCTATTTTTTCTCATTTCACAATTTTTATGGTGGATATATATCATGTCTTGCCATATATACATCCGTATATATACATCGTCATATTAACCATTTTCAAGAATACAATTTAGTGACATTAGTTGCATTCACAATGCTGTACAGCCATCAAAATTATCTATTACCAAAAGTAGTTTGCTATCCCTAAAGGAAGCACTGTTACCTTTGGTGCCATTTTATATTTATCAAGATACCATATGCAGACAGTTAAAAACCACACTTTCCCTACCACTTTACAAGGGAAGTGGTATCACTTAAAAGTGATGCCTCAGTAGCTCTAGTAAAACTATCCTCCCCACTAATCCATCACATAACTATTGATTCCGTGCTGTAACAGATAAAATTTAGCTCAATTTCACATCATTCTCTTCACCTCCTAATGTAGGTATACATCTGCCCTCCTCAGCTTGCCTTTCAAACCTAGCATCATGTTAACTCTTGCAGCATGTATTTTACCATGCACTGTACTTTAACTCCCTTTGCTGTAAGATGAGCATATTAGCATCCTTATCCTCATTTTAATGATCATTTCTTCTGTCTCTCAACTTCAGTTAACTGTAATTTGCTTTTACGTTGTCATAAATTTTAATATAATTGTCAGCTAATCTATATAGCAAAATGAGAAAACTTGAAGAAGACACTGAGAATATTGATGAAAAACATTTAATGAGAAGATTATGGATTTGATTCATGAATTTAAACTATGATCTCAACAGAAAGCAAGAATATATGGTGTTTCACTCACAAAGAAAGGGCTGCAGTTTGTGTTTTCATCATGACAGTTAGAAACAATCTATTTCAGACTCTTTCCTTGGGGTTGGTGAATAAAGCTTCACTAGTGACCATCAAAGAGGGAGAATCTAGAGACAAAGCAGGTGACGAAGAGGGTCTGTGTGGTCTTATTTAGTCGTGGGCTCAACTGCTGCAGCTGCACCTGTGACTGGATGCCAGAGAGAGTAAGGGCCATAGTGATTCATGCGTTCAGGTGAAGCATCCTCTTATCTTCATGTCTTAATTATGAGACATTCTCCTCTGGGTGCAACCACCAGAGAGAATAATAACCACCTATTTTCCATGTTCTTAAGGCTGAGATCATGACTCCAAGAAAATAAGTTAAGTTATGAAAGTCCATGCACATGTTAACATGTACTATGACTTCTTCTGAATGAATATGTGTGTATGCATTTGGTTTGTATGCAAATAAGAGGATGAGTTGAGGCCCCTGTTCATAGTGCTCTACCTGGAGGAAGACACTAGAGGTATTTTTACAAATTTCAATCCTCAGACTAGCATCTAACCTTCACCATTTCTAGGGTCCGCTTATTTTAGGGTCACCAATATCCTGAAAGGGATAAAGATCAATAAGAGTTTAGATAAAAGTTTCTCAACTTCACTACTATCAGAGAGGTGTATGGATTAAATACTCCCCACAAATCCAGGCACCTACAAATATTTAAATACACACACTGATTTACCTTTTCCATTAGGTCATAAGTAAGCTATTTAATCAAATATAACTAGAAATCTCTGAATTTCAAATGACTGGAACATCTTTACATAACTCAAATTGGGTGAACATTTCTTTATATATAATGACTTCACTACCATCAATATTTGAGGATAAGTATTGAGAAAAATGTATTTATCTCATACATCTTAAGGAAACATGAACCTTTATGGCTATGTGGTCTGCATTTCTATCATCACTGAAAGCCCAGCTGCTTGTAATACTTCTAATTCTTGTACACTTCTATATGTCTTCAGTAAATTCTGGATATCTTGGCAGTCTCCTTTACAGAACACGTTGAGAAACATAAGCCTTCAATCATTCTACTGTATCTCTCTATTGATGTACATGCACATATATGTATATGTTAGAGTAGTAGCGTATTATTTGTGTACACACTAAATAGTCTCCACATGTCAATTTCCTACAGAGTGTGTCTTTGCCCATGAAGATGTAATTCACCACCAATTGTTTGTGTCAAGTAAAGGAAGGGGACATATGTGATGCATAACAATAGAAGTGCACATGTAACAGTTTGCAGAAGGGAAAAGTTCACAGTTGACAAAGGGCAATTCCCAAATGCAGAAAACTGGTTTCTTAAAAGCATCCCCTGAGTATTGCCCCCAGATTACTTAGTAGTGTATCCTCAGATTCTAAGATCTTTGAGTAGGTGGTGGTAGAGAAGAGAAAAGAGCACCACACCTCTTCCCTGTGTTACTAGTAAGTGGCCACATCCCTCCTTGCTTCATTATAATATGGTGTTGTTTTAGTTGTCAGCAGTAATCTTATAAATCACCATAGTGTAGGGAGTCAGAGCATTTCCCAGTTGTTAGTTACCATATCTCTGGGATAATAAAATTTCTGTGTGACCTCTTGTCTCAGGCAACCACTAGGAATACTTGTTTTGGTCCTCTACATAATGTGTGATTAGAACCTTGGTAATATAAGTTTCTCCTTAGAAAATCACCAAGGGCTTTTTTTTTTTTAATTTGGGATTTGAAAGTGACACATTTGTATATATAGCTTAGACTAATTCTAAGCAAATTGCTGAACAAATGAACTATTTTTTGTCACTTATTATAGAAAAAGTAACAGGAGCAATACATATTAAAGAATAAAATATTGATCTAAGTAGACCAAGATGGTTTACAAACAAATGAGGTCCTAGTACCCTCTACCAACCCATCAAACTAAAGAAGATTAGGAACTTTTAGACACCCTTGCACATACTGGTGAGTCAACAAATATAATGTTGAAAGACAGTGAGAAGAAAAATAAGATAGGAGATAACAAAAATGCTATTGAATATGTTCATCCCAAAGATTCAGTCTCAACCTAGTTTACACTCTGATCTAAATTTTGAAAAGATAAACTATAGAGGTATTGAAAGAAGCAACTATAACATCGCAATGTTTAGTTGCTCTTTTAGAAAAACTTAAACTAATATTTATTTTGATGAATCATAACTCAGTGATAAAACTGTCTGTTTCAACT
Organism: Carlito syrichta; assembly: GCF_000164805.1. Taxonomy (NCBI): domain Eukaryota; kingdom Metazoa; phylum Chordata; class Mammalia; order Primates; family Tarsiidae; genus Carlito; species Carlito syrichta. The sequence continues at coordinate 22,192 of NW_007234965.1, forward strand.
TTTTCAGGGGATGCCTGAAGGAAAAAAATGCTTCTCCTTTTCAAGAGTAATGGAACAATCCAACATACTCTAAGGGCTTGTGAACAACTAAGATCAAAGACAGAAGTTTGGACCCAGTAGGAAGTTTTCAGATGCCACAGTCACTGACTGAGTTTATTGGTGAGGGCTTTCTCCTCTACTAGCCCAGTGTGTGAAGTGTAGTTATATTAGACATTTCCTTAGTGAGGAAATAGCTACACACAAATTCAAGGAAAATTAAGACACAGGAAAAAATATCCCAAACAGAGGAACAAAATTAAGCTAAAAATTGACAGCAATGGAGAAAAAATAGATATACCATTTTCTGGAAGAAAATTCAAAGTAAACTTTACAAAAATGTTCAATGAGCTAGGAAAAGAATGAAAGAATATTATGAGAATTTTAAAAACAACAAATTTATCTTTTTGAAAAAAGAACAACAAAAGTCTTGGTGCTGAAAACTACAACAAGTGAATTTTTAAAAAGCACAAATATTAAAAAGAAGAGTAGATAGAATGATCTAATGATACAGTAATTTTTTTTTTTGAGTTGGAGTTGGAGTCTCACTCTGTCACCCAGACTGGAGTGAAGTGGCCGCCCCCGGCCACCGCAGCCTCGACCAGCTGGGCTCCGGCAATCCTTCTGCCTCAGCCTTCCTAGTAGCCGGAATTACAGGCATGCACTACCACACCTGGCTGATTTTTTAATTTATTGTAGAGATGAGGTCTTGCTGCCCAGGCAGGTCTTGAACCAATGGACTCAGGCAATCCACTCACCTCAGCCTCCCAAAGACGTGGGATTACAGGCTGAGCCACTGAGCCCGACTGATACAGTAATTTATTAAAAGAAAAAAATGATTTAATGTGATACAGACATAGGAGACAGAAAATTGAAAAATCCTAATGCATGGGGTCTTATAGTACAGAAACCACACTGGAAAACAAAATATGGGTTCTAGGAATTATACAAAAATGAGACAGAGAGAGGCAGACAGAGGGGGACAAGAAAGAGAGTGAAAAATATTATTAAAGAATATATATTATTCAAGAAAGAGTGAGACTCCAACTCAAAAAAAAAAAAGAAAGTGTATTATAAATATTATTCAAAAAACGTCAGCCAAGGAACTTCTCCAATCTGGGGGGATAACATGTTCCAGATCCAAAATGGAAATAAATCCTCAATAAGGTGAACCTGATGGGACAATATCGAGACACTTCATATCAAATTTTTAAAATTCAAAGAGATTTTTGAAAACACAATGAAAAAATTGACACATCACATGAATGAGAACCACCTTAAAAATATCAGCAGATTTCTCAGCAGAAACTTTTCAATTCAGAAGGGAAATGAATTTTATACAATGATATGTGGCTCAACAACAAGAATGCATTATAAGGAATATGTCCTTTTGGAATTTCGTAATTGTGCAAGTATCAGAGTGTGTGCTTACACAATCCTAGATGGTATAGCTTACTACTCACCTAGGCTACATGTTACAAAATAATGTTTCTAGGCAACAATTGTGTATAGTAAGTCATTGCAATAAATATTGTAATAAATTCTTACACTATGGTAAGTGTATATAAATTATTAAAACAAAAAAAGGAAGCAGTAAAAATAAAGTATTATAATCTCAGGAAACCCCCTCTTTTACTTGGTATCATCTTGAACAAAATATTATTATGTGGTTCATGACTTCATTAAAATTACAAAAATAAAATTTATAAAACTTACCACTGAAAAACTTATTCAAGTTACAGCATTTTTCAGAAATGAAGAATATGCAAGAACATTCCGAAACAAGCAAAATTTGAAGTCCTAACCAGTAGGCTTGTATTACAAGGAATTCCAAATTGTCTAAACTAGGTAATCAGAATAATTAACTATCTGCATCAGCTCAATCCTAGCATCTGTCATTTGAAAGTTTGTGTAGATTTATTTCTTCCTTGTGTTTTTTTCTTGTCTTAAATCATATCAAACTATCCTTTTCTCAGTCTCTTGCTGTGACTCATATATGACAAGAACACTGAAGACATTTGAAAAGCATTCCCATATTTCCTCCACAAAATATAATGTGCTCTCCCCAGAGATTTACTTGGCTTTCATTCCCACATGAATAATGTTCTTGTTCATATGTAAGGTCAACTCATATTTTTATATACATGATCCATCATAAAATCACACACACAGGTCATTCCAAATAGAGAGATATTGGGCTTGGGACTTCAGCATATAAAAATGTAGTGAGATATGATACAACCAATTACATCAAACAAGTAGCAGTTAGAGACCTTAGAAAATTTTGTTTGTCAAGAAGGAAAGATGGCTATATAGAAATAGGATAATCGAAAACCTCTAGGGACAGGCAACATCTCAAAAATAGAAAGAATTCCTTCTTTATGATCTTCAGCAAGAATGTGAGAAAGTGGAGTTTTAATTAACTAATTAAAAGCTGCCCTGCAGACAAGTTTTGGTGGTGAAACAAAACCACTGTTCAGAGAAGGAATCCTATTTCTGTTCTCTCCCAACATCTGCTACTGCATGCTGCATTGTGTGTCCTGATTTTTCCCTGGTGGTCATGATTAATATCTGTGGTCACCTCTCTCCTGCCTCTGATCTGGACGGTTTGCATCTAGTTTCACACTGAGGTCCCCTTATC
>NW_007234966.1:0-9153 GCF_000164805.1 Carlito syrichta
AAACTAAAAGAGCTGATCATTTGCACATACAGATTAATTCACTCAGAACTGTCACATTTGACTCTTGGCCCAATTTACCATTGATGCTATTATGTTTGGCTGCAGACAGTAGATTTATTTGACATTCAAAATGCCATTTAATACAACTCAGAGAAAAGGGTTAAATAATAATAAAGTGTCTATTGGTTCTCATATTTCTTTCTCTGTTTTTGGCTTTGGAGAATAGTTTTTAATTTATTTCTTTAATTTGGGTCTATTAGACATATTAGTAAATACATTTTACTATTCTATTAGTTTCCATGAGGTTTTCAAATGTTCAATAACATAATTTTAATTTCTTCTTGATAATCTTTAAATTTTTCTTTTTTAATCTAAAGGATGTGGGTTACAATTCAGGACTAGGTATATAAGTGGTTATCATACAGGTAAATTTGGGACTCCCTCTGGTGCCCCCTTTGCCTGGTTTGAGAGCAGTTACCCTTATTGATGTTATGTGCCTCCCCTCCCTTCCCTGGCAGTTTCTGGCTACTGCCAATTCCTTTCTTATACTATTGTGGTAAATATTCACGGTCGGCTTATGAGTGAGAACATGTTGTTTTCAGTTCTTCGTTTCTGTAATAGATCACTGAATATTAAAGGCTCCAAATTCATCTAAGTTGCTGCAAAGTCCATAAGTTTGTCCTCCTTTATGATTGTGTAATATTCCATAGTTTAAATTTACCACATTTTAAAAACTCCATTCCAGTTTCCATGGGCAGCACAGTGGGTTCCATGTCTACCACTATGCACAAAAAATCAACTCTAAATGGATCACAGACCCACACATAAAACCTCCAAGTATAAGACACCCATATGGGAATTGGAATAGGTAACCAATTCTTGATCAAAACCCCAGATGTCCATGCCATAAGAGATAAGGTAGACAAGTGGGACCTCATTACACTGAAAAGTTTCTGCAAAGCAAAAGAAACCATCAGAAGAGTGGGAGACAGCCACAGAATGGGAAAAAATATCTGCCAACTGTATATCTGACAAAGACCTAACATCCAGTACCTACAAGGAACTCAAATGTGCTCAAAGGGGAAAAAAAGCCCATTAAAAAATGGACAAAAGACATGAATAGACATTTCTAAAAAGAAGACAAACAGGCAGCCAACAGACACATGAAAAAGTGCTCAGCCTCACTAATCATCAGTGAAATGCAAATCAAAACCACACTACCTAATCCCAGTAAGAATGGCCATTGTTAATAACTCAAAAGCAACAGATGCTGGCAAGGATGTGGAGAAAAAGGAACACTTCTATACTGTTGAGGGGAATGCAAACTAGTCCAACCTCTATGGAAAATAGTGTAGCGATTTCTAGAAGAACTGAAAATTGACGTTCCATATGACCCAGCAATCCCCCTGCTGGGGATATATCCAGAGGAACTCTAAAATCATTCCTCAGAAAAGATACCTGTGCACACATGCTTATTGTGCACTTTTCACAATAGCAAAAACATGGTTCTTATATTTCTAATAACTATTCGAAGTAGTAATCAGAAGTTCAATTTTATGGCTACAAGCCGAATGTCTCTCTGTACAGTCATACAATTTTATCAATGCTATATTCCAAATGCCTTTTTATTAGATGTGAATCACTGCATTTCAGATAAAGGACTACTGACCAGCCCCATCTGACCTTTGTATTTGTGGACAAAGAGAAGAATACACAATGGTTATGATTCTTTAGGGAAAAGATGAGAAAAAAGTGTCACTACTTTATAGTTTGTGTCTAGTTAATTGACTCCAATTGAATATATTAACATTAAGTACAGCATATATTGACAAATTTTTAGATTTATGAATTATTATATATGTTTTAATAAATTATTATTTACTTAGTTCAAAAAAGTGAATTTTATACCATATTTTATTTGGAGATACTGCATTATGATAAATAGTGATGAGTTTAAATGGCAAAGGTCACATGTAAATAAATGCTTCAGGGTGAATTTTTCCAGTGTAAGCATTTTTCTGGCATTTTGTAATCTAATTTCAATCTATGGTGATAGATTGTTTACCAGCAATTGTATTTATCAAAGTAAGAAACAAATATTATAATTATTAAAAGTCTTTTATAAAATGCTCAGAGTTAACTCTTTTATGTGGACACAGGTTATTTTTTTCTAGTTCTACCAATTTAAACCATGGTCACTGTTTTGAGAAAACATGACCAAGTAGATCAAGATTTGAATACTGGAGAAATATAAGGAGAAAGAATAAATGTCTTCTTTAGTCTATTTCTACCTCTTTCCTGTTTGCAATAAATAATATTTCTAAATGATCCTTATGATAAAGTTAAATTCTAACAAAACTGGCACATCTATTTTTTAATTCATTGCACTTTCTGACTGTGGATATTTCACTGACAGAAGGAAGTATATCACTCTACAAACGTTAGATGAAGGGAGTATATTGCTCTACCAAATCATTAGTAAAGTAGGGTTTTGGCTGAAAAAGAGAGTTAGTTTGAACATTCTTCTGGCAAGAGAAGACAAAATAAATACATACATTTGAGTAGGGCGTTTCAAATCTCTTTGGACCAGACTGCGAATTCATTGCCATCTCCGTTTTCTTATTTCACACTCCTAGAGGAAAATACGGTAGTTATAACCTTATAAGATGTGCTATTGAGAATAGTCAATGAATGTTTATGATTAGAGATAAAATAATTGTAAAAACAGACTATTGAAGAGTAACGTGGCAGCAGAGAGTTATCTTTAGGAGATAATTTATAAGACAAAGTAATTTAATTTCATTAACATTTTGGAATAGATTTTAGTAACCTAACTTTAATGAATGATATTTAAATTTTAGGTTAAATATTAGTGCACTGTTTTTTGGTTTTTTTTTTTTTTTAATAAAGCAGTTGAATCCTAAATGGGGAACTTTACTTTTTTATTGACTGTGTTTTTTTTGTAACATGCTTATTAAACATTTCAAAGCCTATGCATGCAATTTGAAATGCAGCATATTACAACAATGTGTGCATTTGACTAAATTTCTTATCTGGAACCCAAACTCAAGTTGGAAAGACCTTATGTAAAGATTTAATAGTAAACTTCAGTATAACAGGAGCATGTAATTGATATGTTGTCACAGAATTTTTATACTGATATAAAATTCACATAACATAAAATTAACCATTAAGCATCTTAAGTGTATAATTCAGTGGTATTTAGTACATTCACAATGTTGTGCAACCACTACTTTTCTCTAGTTTCAAGATATTTTTATCACCCCAAAGGGAAACACCATATCTGTTGAGCAGTCACTCCCTAGTTTCCCCTTCCCCAGCTCCTGGCAACCATTAGTCTGCTTTTAATTTCTGTGGATTTGCCTAGTGTGGGTGTTTCATATAAACGAAATCAAATAATATGTGGTCCTTTGTGTCTGGTTTCTTCACTTAGCATAATATTTTTGAGGTTCATTTATGTTATGGCATGTATCAGTACTTCTTTCCTTTTAATGGCTGAATAATATTTCATTGTGAGCATTTTGCTTTTTAATTCTTCTGTTGATGGAAATCTGGGTTGTTTCTACCTCTTAGCTATTGAGAATAGTCCTGCTGTGAATATAAGTGTGTAAAGTTTCCTTGAAACCCTGTGTTTTGTTCTTTAGGATATGTACTGTATTAAACTGGGTTCTCCAGTATTATTACATATATAATACATATATATAAAACCATAAGGAATTGTATATATATATTTTATATATGTGAATTATATGTGTGTATGTATGTATGTGTGTGTGTATATATGTATATGTGTGTATATATATATATATATAACTATAAGGAATTAACTCATGTGATTGTGGAGGCTGAGAAGTCCAAGATCTGAAGTTGTCAATCTGGAGACCTGTGAGAGGATGGTACAGCTAGGATCTGAGTTTGAAGGCCTGGTATAAGTTTCAGTCTGAAAGCAGTAGAAGACCAGAGTGCCAGCTCAAAGACAATCAAGAAAAGAGAAAGAATTACTTCTTAGTCAGCTGTTTATTCCACTCAGGCCTTCAGTGAATTGGATGAGGTTTATCAGTTTATCTATTCAAATGTCAGTCTCATCCAGAAACATCCTCATGGACATACCCAGAAATAATGTTTGACTAGACATCTGAGCATCCCATAGCACAGTATAGATGACACATAAAATTAAACTTCGCATGTAAGAAGTGGAATTGCTGTATCATATGGTAGCTCTGTTTTTAATTTTTTTGAGCAACTGCCATACTGTTTTCCATAGTGGCTGTCATTTTATTTGCAGTGGTTTTTATTTGCATTTCCCTAATAATTAGTGATGTTGAGCATCTTTTTATATGTTTGTTGGCCATTGGTATATCGTCTTTAGAGAAATGTCCATCTAAAAAAAGTACTTTTCCCTATTTTTTAATCAGGTTATTTTATTTTTTCCTTGTTTAATTGTAGGAATATATATATTCTGGATATTAACTCCATATACAGGGGTGCCAAAAAATGTATACACATTTTATGAGATATGTATTGCTTTTTGAAGTTGAATTAAATTATGGTAGCATGACTTTCAACTGCAGTTCTGCCATTTTCTTTGACAGCCATGCCTGTCACATGGTGACTCTAGAATTCATTTGATTAATGCCATCTTTTGAGTGAATGTCACACTTAAAATGGGTACAAATTTTGTTGGCATCCCGGATATATAATATCCAAATATTCTCTCCCATTCCATAGGCCATGATCTAACTTTGCAGTCCTGCAGGAGTTCTAGCTATTAGCCTGTGACTCAAAGTTCTAACTCCACTTTAAATCACATTTTATTTTCTTTTATGTTTTAATTTTAGATTCAGGGAGTACACATGAATGCTCATTACGTGGACGTACTATGTAGTGGTGGAGATGGGATCCCAGGTGGCCCGCTCCCCAGACAGTGTACATTTCGCCCCATAGGTAGTTGCTGAACCCTAAATCTCCTTCTCTTCCCCACTTCTTGGTGTCCCCAGTGTCTATTATTTCCATGTTTGTGACCATTTAGCTCCCACATATGAGAGGACATGAGGTGTTTGGTTTTCTATTTCTGACATTTGGTATCTGACTGGCTCAAGTTCTCCAGGAAAGAGAAGCCACTTCTACCAGGCATGACATTCCAAGAGTTAGAGATTACTTCCAAGAAGTCAAGGATAAAAACCAGACTTTTCTTTAGGCAAAATTAAATTCTTACTACAGACCCTCCTACTTTCTTATGTTTCCAAGATATCTGTGTAGATAAAATTGGTTTCCAACTGTACTGGAAAACCTCTATCTTTACTTTTGGAAACACTTGGATATCTATTTTTTACTCTTGGCTAAGCTAAGATCAGTGGGGTTTATGTAATTTTGTTTAAATTCTGACCTTGAGACTTGAATACTTAACTCCTTTACTAACAGTTTATAATCAACCTAACCAGTTAGAAAATAATGGCTTGCTTACATGACTAGAAACTTGTAGCCCCCTTACTGAGGGTTTTATGAACACTCCTGAAGCCCAAATTCCTGGCCAAAATGTTGTAGGTTCAAACCAGAGATTCAGTCTGGTGTTGTGTGCACAAAGAAAATGGCCCTGAGGAATTGGGATGTCAAAATGTCTCTTGGACTTCTAATGTTTGCCTGTTTTTTCTTTCTCTTGCTGTACCACTTATTTGCCTTTTCAAAAAAGCATTGCACAAGTACAGTTTGTGTAGTCTGGTGAATTCCTTCAAGACTATGAACTGGGGGGAAAATACACTAGAGATTACTAAACCTCTACAAATTTTATTAAGAATTAAAAATTTTTCAACTATCATAACCTAAACTAAAAATTTAACATAGAATCCACATCACTGTCTCCTTTCCTAGTTCAGAAAAGTAATATGATAAAATTCAATAAAAAAATCTGGAGTCTTAGTAAATGTCAACCACGTTCTAACGCTTCCTGAATAATGATTTAAATTTTATTTTATAATTTTAAGTCACTTCACTGATTTAATTAATAAAAAATATTTATTTTACCTCACACTAAGTGTCAGACATTCAAACATGATAAAAAAAATCAATAAAGAAGAGGTTGCCATAATCAGAGCTAGAGATGCAGAAAGAACACTGAGTGAGTCTGGCCAGAGGCAGGCCAGAGGAAGCAGTGTGACTGAGAGCAGAGGAAGGAAAAGGGGCTTCATAGGCAGAACTTTGGTTGTGATCTTTAGTTTTCCAGTCACATTTTCTTCTGATTTTTATCTCAGACTCTTTGAAGAAATGGATGTCAGTTGTAAACTGGTAGTAATGATTCAGCTAATTACCAGACAAAAAGAAACAAATAACAACAATGAAAGACAAACAGGCCAAGTTCAGTGACTCAGCCTGTAATCCCACACATTTGGGAGGCTGAGGTGAGTGGATTGCCTGAGCCTGTGGGTTCAAGACCCACCTGAGCAACTTGGCGAGACCCCAACTCTACAATAAATCAAAAAGTAGCCAGGCATGGTAGAGCATACATGTAGTTCCAGCTACTTGGAAAGCTGAGGCAGAAGGATCACTGGAGCCCAGCAGGTCAAGGCTGCGGTGGCCAGAGGTGGCCACTGCACTCCAGTCAGGGCTACAGTGTGAGATTCCAACTCAAATAAAAAAAAAAGAAAAACAAACGATGGCTTAAAAGCACTGTCTCTCAACAAGTATGATTTAGACTTCTGTGTTCATAGATTGAAAGACTTAATACTGTTAATATGTCAGTGCTCAAATTAATCCACAGATCCACTGAATTAGTATATAAATATACTAATGGCATTGTTTTTTGCAGCAATAGAAAAATCCAATCTTAAAATCATATGGAATCTCAAGGACCCAGAATAGCCAAAATAATCTTGAAAAAGAACAAGGACTCACACTCCCTAACTTCAAAACATGTTATAAGACCACAGTAGTAAAATACCATGTGGTTCTGGCATAAAGACAGATAATAAACCAATGGGAGAGAATGGAGAATCTGAAAATAAACATTCAAATGTATGGTCAAATGGTGTTAGATAAGGATGCCACTACCACTTAATAGGGAAAGCGCAATCTGTTTTTTAAAAACAGTGTTGAAAAGACTGAATACCCACATGTAAATGAGTAAAGGTAGTCCCTTATCTTACACCATATACAAGATTTAACTCAAGATGAATTAAAAACCTAAATGTAAGGCTGGGCATGGTAGCTGAACACTGTAATTCCAGCACTTTGGCAGGCCCAGGAGAGAGGATTGCCTAAGCCCACGGGTTCACACCCAACCTGAGCAATATGGTGAGACCTTGTCTCTACAATAAAAATTTTAAAATAGCCAACTTGGTAGAGCATGCCTGTAGTTCCGGCTACTTGGTAGTCTGAGCAGAAGAATCGCTGAAGCCTAGCACATTGATGTTGGGGTGACCATGAGCATGCCACTGCACTCCAGCCTAGGCGACAGAATGAGACTCCAACTCTAAAACAAAACAAAACAAAAACTAAATGTAAAACCAAAACTAATAAAACTCCTAGAAGAAAACACAGGGGAAAACATTCATGATATTGAATTTGGCAGTGATTTCTTGGACATGCCACTATGGTGGAGCCCGAGTAAAGACCCTGGACACTAAGATTCAGCTGAGTTTTCATGGTTGGCAACACTACACAAGCAAAGTCACACACTGATGTCAGGAAGTGCTGTTCTCATTTCATGGGGAAAGAACAATAGAAAGTCACACATTGCAGACTTTCCTAGACTCTTCCCTTTGCATCTCCTCCTTTGGATGAATATTCTGTCCTCAGAATAAACCATAACCATGAATATGGCACTTCGCAATGAGTTCTGTGAACTTTCCAGTGAATTATCAAGGCTGAAGGTGGTTTGGGAATCCTTTGAGCCCATAGTTGGTGTCAGAAGGGTGCTCCCTCTGACTTTCACAAGAGGTAAAAGACTGCTGTCTTTTAAACCTCCACATTTTGTACTTTACAATGAGAATATAGAACTCTGAGCCATACCATCACATAGGCTGATGGAGATTTCAGTAAGATGTGCAGAAGTGTTGGAGGTTTGGGCTGGATGAGTAAGAAACAGAAGAATTGATTCCAATCCTGAGACCTAAGAGTACAAGACTGAAGAGTTTAGATGTTTATTCTTTGGCAAATGACCTAAACTTTTTGAGGTAGAAAATATATATTGCCAATACATAGTGTAGAGGCACCTCTGGCAACTTGAGAGAGGAGATCTGAATGTATACAAAAATAGTATTATAAGAGATGATGCTTGAAAAATAAAGATAATTCCAAGACTTCAAGCCTAACTGTTAAGGGGGGATTTATGATTAGGAGGGGAGCAGGCTTTAGAAAATTGCTGCCTGGAATAATTCTGTGTTTGTTAAGCATGAGGTACCTGAAAGATATCTATATAGTAACAATCCACAGTAGATTCCATCCTGGAGTTAATCAGAGAAATTGAGCCTGAACACATATAGAAGTGATAACTATGTAAACCTGGTAAAATGATAAAGTTGCCAAGCAAAGAATGGGAATGAGAAGGAAAGAAGATGGGGGAAGAAGGTTATGGTCACCTACATCAGAAATTCGGCAAAGGAGGAGAACTGAGGAGGAGCAAGTGGCAGAGTTGTCACAAAACATCGCAGCTTACAAAGGAGGAGTCTCAAAAAGAGGGTGGCAGAAAACCAACTTAGCACTCTTAAATAAACAAGGTACTTGGAATGCATATTTTGTTATCAGTCTTTTGCTTACTTCTTGAACAGGTTTAAATCAGTAGACTCTCATGATATGTTCATAGGTCAGCACTTTTTTCTCTAGAAATCTCCCCCAGCACCACTTACAAGTTGTAGTATCTGATTGCCTTCTTCCTTGCTAGATTGTAAATTTGTTATAGAAGGGTTTAGACACACAAATAGCCCATATCTAAAGTGTTCCAGTTCCAAATGTTCCCGTCACAGTTCATTAGATTAAAATAAAAAATCAGTCTTCCAGTTAAGGGAAGTAATTGTCTCTCATCAAAAGTGTATCTCTGTATTCTCTGATTTACCATACTTCTATTCCTAGAGTATCTACTTTTTTTTGGAGTTGGAGTCTAACTCTTTGTTGCCCAGGATGGAGTGCAGTGGCACACTC
>NW_007234967.1:0-8346 GCF_000164805.1 Carlito syrichta
TCCTGCTGGCTCTCTTCTCCAAGGTGAGAAAAGTGCCCTAGACATGATGACCCTACGATTTGGCAACCAGGCCCTCCTGCCAAAAAAGGCCAGGGTCAAATCCCTCACCTGGGAATATTTCTTCCTCCGCAATCCCATTTTTCCTGATCTAAAGACGGTTTCCCTGTGAACACACCATGTGCAGTTTAGAAGCTGTGTACGTTTCTGTTGATTTTGGAGACAGGGTCTGGCTCTAAGGCCCAGCCTGGTTCCCATGATCATGACCATTGTTCACTGCCAGGCTCAAAATTGCAGGCTCTGTTGATTCTCTCACCTCAACCTCCAAAGTGGCTGGTACAATGGGCACCTCGACCCCAAACCCACTGTTTAGATGGGTGAGGAGATGGGGTCTCCATGTGTGGCCTGGGCTGTCTTTGGGCTCCTGGGCTCCAGCCATCCTCCTGCCTCAGCCTCCCAGAGTGCTGGGATTCCAGGTGTGGGCTGCCTTACCAGGCCTTCTGGTTCGTTTTTGAAGAAGGATGGAAGCCAGGCTTGGGGGCTTAGACTCGTCATCCCAGTGCTTTGGGAGGTCAGGCCAGCGACGGGCCTGAACCCCTGGGCCAAGAAGTGCCCAGGAAACTTGGCGAGACTTTGTCTCAACCCTCCATTCCAAATGAGCCAGGCATGGTGGCACGTGCCTATCATTCCGGTTCCTCAGAAGGCCAGTGAAAGGCTCCCTGGAACCTGGCAGGCCAAGGCTTTGGTGGCTGGGATCGAGCCCCTGCCCTAAAGCCTGGGTGAAGGAATGAGACTCTGACTCAAAGAAAAAAAGGGAAAAAGAAAAAAAAAAGCATTAATTTGTGCATAGGGTTGAGATCATCATGAACAGAAAGAGATCATTTGGGATGGGGGCCCCAGGCTTGGACTTAGAGTTCCCGAAAGATGGTGGATTGGCAGACAATTGGGCTGTGGATTTGGGAGGCTGAGGTGGGGGACTTCAGCAACCCAGAAGTTTGAGACCAGCCTGGGTCAAGTAGAGAGACCTCATTGCTCCACAGAATGAATGCACTGTAGTCTCATGTGGTGGTGCATGCGGTTCCAGCTACACGGGATGTGGTGGCCTCCATCCCAGTGTGTGCCTTTGCATCACCCCCCCGACAGCATGTGCAAGTACAGGCTGGGCACCATGAATCACAGCTGCCAGACCTGGGCCCTGGGAGGCTGAGGCAGGAGGCTGCCTGAGTCCCAGGTTCAGAGACCAGCCCACGAGGTTTGGGCAGAACTTGTCTCCATGAGAGGGCCCCAAAATCGAGTCAGCCATGGTGGTCTCCAGAGTCTAGGGTGCTTGGGGGCCAAGGCAGGAGGATGAACTCAGCCCCGCAGGTAGAGGCCCCAGAAGCCACGATCATATTGCCGTGCCCCAGCCTAGCCTATGAAGACTCTGGAGACAAAATAGATGCCACCAACATGTGTCAAAATGGGCTCCCATGGCTCCCCAGGGAAAGGTCCACATGGTCGTGGGATGATGGAGTGGTTGGGAGAGGAAGGGGCCCTTCCCCTGCCCAAAGGAGGCAAACTGGGTGACCAGAACCTGGGCTGGCGATGGCATTGCCAGACCTCCTTGATCAATCTATGCCAGACAGCCACCCTAACTTGGGTCAGTCTGTTCCGTGAGTTCACACCTGTCTTTGCCATAGTGCATGAGTGCGGAGGGTGGAGGCAGGCCTTCTGGGATGTGTGACTGAAGGCATGGGACAGAAGTGCCTGGTGGCCAACTTTGAAATTGCCAGCAAACGACAGGCAGGAAAATGCCTTTTCCTCTCCCATCCCTGAGGGTGACTCTGCATGCTACATGGTAGAGGTGGTGGTGGTGGTGGTGATTGTGGTTATTATTATTTGGAGTCGGAATCTTTCTCTGTCACCCAGGCCAGAGTGCAGGAGCATGCTCACGACCACTGCAGACTCCACCTGCTGGGCTCAGACATTCCTCCCATCTCAGCCCCCAGAGTGTCTGAAACCACAGGCCTGTGCCACCATGCCCAGCTAATCTTTGGATTTATTTTGATGGCTGAGACGAGGTCCCATCCTGAGTCCCGGGCTGGTGTCAAACCTGCAGGTTCAGGCTGTCCACTCTCCTGGGCCTCCATATGGCCAGGAAGCCAGATTTAGCCCCTGAGTCTGGCCTGTGGTTGTGGTGGTGGTGGTGGTTGGTATTATTATTCTGAGTCAGAGTCCTGCTCTGTCGCCCAGGCCTAAGCACAGGTGCCCACTCTCAGCTAATGCAGCCACCACCATCGGGCTCTGGCTATCCTCTCCCCACAGCCTCCTGAATGGCTGGAATGACGGGCATGCACCAACATGCTTGGGTCATTTTGCTGGCTTCTTATAGAGACGAGGTCTCACCAAGGTTCCCGGCCATGTCTCAAACCTGGGGGCTCAGTCCATTCTTTCACCTTGGCCTCCCAGAATACTGGGAGGACAGGCCTGAACCACCATGCCTGGCCTGCCCATTCCACTCGGGACCCTCATGAGAACCACTCCCTTCTGATGACCTTGGACCCCTGTGAGGGTGGTCTCAGTCATCCGCCTAGCCCCCTGGGGGAGCACCTGAGGCAGGGGCGTGTCACTGCCAGGGCACCCACCCATCCACCCGCCTTGTTCCTCATGGTGGACTGGCTCCCCTCTCCCAAGGGCCAACTTGGGGAAAGGGAGGGCATGATACTCAAATCATTGGGGGAGCGGGGATGGCCTGTCAACTCACACCTGTCTCCTCAGCACTCAGGCAGGCCAAGACGGTAAGATGGCCGGAGCCCGGTAGCTCAAGACCAGGCTAGACAACATAGTAAACCTCCACCATGATCCCAAGCAAAATCCAGAAATCCTTGGGTGAGGGCTGACCTCAGCAGGATGATTGTCTCTGGTCCAGAGTTCAGACCATGCAGGAAGACAAGGATGTCGACCAAATGAAAAGTCTGTTTTGTAGCAGTTTGGGATGCCCATACCGAGAGGATGATCCAAGTTGGGTGGTTTGAGAGCACCCTGGACAACCTAGTGGGAAAGAAAAGAAAAGAAACAAAAGAAAGTAAGACAGAAAGAAGAAAAGGAAGAAAGGAAGAAACAAAGAAAAGAAAGAAAGAAAGAAAGAAGGAAGGAAGGAAAGAAAGAAAGAATTACATAAAGAAAATATGTCAACAAAGAAATTCTTTCACCTGAAAACCTTCTGCCCTCAGTCCTTCCCCCCTCTGCCCCCCCAAATATGGGGTCTCCCAAGCTTGGCACCTTACAGCCCCAACCGCCCCCAATGGCTCCCACTACTTTTGTGTGGGAGTTCCAGAGACTCCCTAGCTGGGTTCCTGACGACTCTTCCCTCTGAGGTGAGAAATGTGCCCCAGGCCAGCCAGACCTTCGACTCAGCAATGAGGATCTTACATCAAGAAAGGCAAGGGACACATCCTTCACCCAGGACATTTCTTCCCCCCAAGTCCCATTTTTTCTGGTTCTAAAGCCAGTCACCCTTTGAGCACACCATGAATAGTTGAAAATCTGTGTACAATTCTGATGTTTTTGGAGACAGGGTCTGGTTCTGAGACCCAGGCTGGGGCCCAGGGACATGACCGTCATTTACCAGCAGCCTTGAAATCGTGGGCTTTGGCATTCCTCCCTCCTCAGCCTCTGTAGTGGACAGGACGATGGGCACCACATCCCCAGACCCCCTCTTGGAATGGGTGCTGAGATGGGGTCTCCCTGCAAGGTCCGAGCTGGCCTTGACTTCATGGGTTTCAGCCATCCTCCCAATTTGGCATCTCAGAGTGCTGGGATTCCAGGCATGGTTTGCTGTGTCCAGCCTTCTGGTTCATTTTAGATGAAGGATCGATGCCAGGTTAGGGGGCTCAACCTCTGTGAATCTGGCTTCTTGGAAGGCCTGTGTGGGATGGTTCACTGGAGCCCAGCAGGCCAAGGTTGCACTGACTGGGAGCGAGCCACCATGCTCCAGTCTGGACGAGGAGTGAGTCTCAGACTCAAAAAATGAAAAATATAAAGAAAGAAAAGAAGACCAACCATTTGTGTATAGAGTTGGGATCATCATGAACAGACAGAGATCATTGGTGAAGGAAGCCACAGTCTTGGTCATAGAGTTCCCAAATGATGGTCAATCAGCAGCCAATCAGGACGTGGCTTTGGGAGTCTGTGTCAGGGGACTACCAGAGCCTGGGATTTCAAGACCACCCTGGGCCACGTAGCGAGACCTTGTCACTCTCCAGAATGCAAGCACTGAAGACACTCGCAGTGGCACCCTCAGTTCTGGCTACACATGATATGGTGGCCTCCATCCGGAGCATTCCTTTGCATCACTGACAGAACGTGTGAGTCCAGGCTGGGCACCATGGATCACAGCAGTCATCCCCATGCCCTGGGAGTTCAAAGTGGGAGTTTGATTGCATGAGCCCAGGAGTCAGAGACCAACCCAGGCTTGTGTGGAGAGTGCAGTCAGGCCTTCCGGGGAACATGGCCAAAGGTGTGGGATGGACATGCCCAGTGGCAACCTTTGAAACCGCCTGCAATGACAGGCTGGAAGTGCCTTTTCCTTTCATATCCTTGAGGGTGACTCCTCTTGTTGGATGGCAGAGGATGTGGTGGTGGTGGTGGTGATGATTATTATTTGGAGTCAGAATCCCAGTCTGTCTCCCAGGCCAGAGCACAAAGGCATGGTCACAGCCACCATTGACAGCACCTGCTGGGATCAGGCGATCCTTCTGCATCATCCCCTGAGTGACTGGAACCACACGCCTGTGCCACCACACCTGGCTAATCTTTGGTTTTATATTTGATGGCCGAGATGAGCTCTCGCCCCATATTCCAGGCTGGTGTTGAACCTGCAGGCTCAGCTCGTCCATTCGCCTGGCCAACCAAAAGGCTGGGAGGTCAGTCTAAGCCCCTGAGCCTGGCCTGTGTTTGTGGTGGTGGTGGAAGTTGGTATTATTATTCTGAGTCAAAGTCTCGCTCTGTTGCCCAGGCTGGAGCTCAGGGACCCACTCATAGCCTCTGGGGTCTCCACCAACTGGGATCTGGTGATCCTTCTGCCATGGTCTCCCAAGTGGCCAGAATGACAGACATGCACCACCATGCTTGGCTCATTTTGGTTTCTTGTAGAGACAAGGTCTCACCTAGGTGCTTGGTCTGGTCTTGAACCTGGGGATTCAGGCCATCCTCTTGCCTCAGCCTCCCAGTTCACCAGGTTGAGCCCTGGCAACTGATTTTCAAACCCCTCTCTGGGCCCCACCACAATGCCCACTCCCTTCCGATTACTGGTGTCAGGAGCCAGCCTCAGAGGCCTTCATATTGACAGGGTCTGGAAAACCAAAGACCCCAGGTTGCAGGGCCACTCTAGGTTGCCATCAGCCCTGCTAATTCTACTCATCTTGTTATGTTCACCATTGGTACGCAAAGAGTTGGAGGATGCAAAATATTAGTAGTCCATTTAAAGTATCTGTTAGTAGAAACAAGCAATTAGTGAAATGGGAATTTTTCTGCCAAGATACAACCTTCCTCTTGAGTTTCTCTGTCCCCACCCTTTTGGTGTTTAAACCCACAATAATGGTTAAAAACTGCAAGTGGCACTCTCTTACCACTGGGAGCCTTGGGTTGACTGTAAGTCAGTGCTCTCCTTATCCCTCCCAGGGGACTACAGACACAAATTATAAACATCATGTTTGGCATCATAATAGGCTTATTAGCTTTAGTTTTTTAAGTTGGTTTCTAATTAGAGAGCTTTGGGGATGTTGTTTTTAAATTTTGCTAATTGTGAAGTGTTATATAGGTATTTATAGCATACCAAAAAAGGTTATTGTGATGACTACGAGTGTTTTAATTTTAGATGTGGCCATTTATGCAAGAAAACAGATGGATGGTCGTATAATTTGCAGTATACACAAACTTTTTGTGTTTTAGAGTAGGTGATTCATATAGAAAGGTTGAAATAGTAGGAAAGACTTTGTAATTGTATTTAAAAAAATAAAATGTCAGGAAAACATAAGTTAGGCATTAAGTTGCTAAAAGTTTAGATGGTTAGGGTTCAAAGTTTGAGAAAACACTTTGTGAAAAATTCACGCTTTAAAGCTTCTATTAGTGGATACATTGTCACAGATTTGAGGGAAGACAGTATTTCATTACTGTTAGAACAATGACCAAAAGAAAATAAATACGACTGGGATTGAAGGCCAAACTGTATGTAACTAAAAGTATAAAAAGAACTTGAAAACAAATATAATTCGACATCTGTGTTGCATATAAACATAGTCAGTGTCCAAGTTTTCTCCTACGTCAACCCCGTTCCTCCTTCAGGAAACCCTGACCTGCTGGACCTGGACTCTGACAAGTGGCGTCCGAACAGGGACCTGAAAGTTATGCCTTACTTTAATCGTAAGGGATCAGAACATATCTTGGGTTCTGCAGACCCCTCTGTAGAGACAGGCAAAGCTAGGAAAGGTAAACAGTTTTAGAGCCATGATACGATCATGGGCCAGAGTGAGTTTAAAGAAAGAAAATTGTTTATAAGTATTTTGATGCATATGCTTTCTAAAAGAGGAATTAAAGTTTTCTTTAAGCTGGGCTCAGTGTCTCAGCCTGTAATCCCAGACTTTGGGAGGCTGAGGTAAATGAATTACCTGAGCTTCCGAGTTCGATACCCACCTGGGCAACATGGGATACTTCATCATACAATAAATCAAAAAATCATCTGGGCATGGTTGTGCTTTCTTGTAATTCTGGCTATTCGGAAGGCTGAGGCAGACAGATTGCCAGAGTCCAGCAGGTCGAGTCTGCAGTGGCCAAGAGAGGCCACTGCACTCCAGTCTGGGTGACAGAGTGAGACTCCAACCCCCCAAAATATAAATAAATAAAGTTTCCTCTACACTATTATCTCGTTTTCTCTATTTTGTGCAAGAACAGTGTCCCTTGTTCCCTGAAGAAGGCATTGTTAATTTACAAACATGGACAAAGTTTTGGGGGAAATTGAAATTGTATTACAGTATCCAAGGTCCGGAACGAGTTCTTATAGATATTTTTGCATTATGGAATATAATTAAAGATATCTTAGATCCACAACAAAATGTTTATAAAATGCCCATTAAAGTAAAAGAGGAATCAGGTGAAAGAACTCCCTTACTAACCCCTGTTCCTTCACAGGCTATGTTAACCACTGCCCCTGTTGATGATGATCCTCTATCCTCTGAGGATGAGGAAAATGTAAAAGAAGAAGCAGCTAGGTATCATGAAGAAAATTATCTAGATAATTTAAATTTGCCCATTGGCATCAAAAAACTACCAGCAAGTGGTGCTGGGAGGGGGGGCTGTCGGGCATTGTGATTTTTACTGTCTTCATTTAAGAGAAAAAATTGTCTTTCTATACTGATTCCTGTTGTATAAAAGGACTGTTTCCTCATATTAAAACAGTCACCAATCCTGTTAATAAGATGACTATTCTTGATTTACTTGTCCAATTACAGTAAGTAATAATTGTTAGAAACTAACCATTTTTAATAGGTCATATTAGATTTCATTCAGAACTCCCTGGACCTCTACATCAATGTTATCAATTAGCAGATGCCTTGACAAAATCGGTCATGTACCCTCTCCTTGTAAATTCTTTAGTCAATCAAGCTCAGCAATCTCATAAAATTCATCACAAAAATGTTGCAGCCTTAAGGCACCAGTTTTACATTGCAAGAGAAACAGCTCAACAAATCATAAAAAATTGTACTTCGTGTCCTACTTCTAATAACCCCCTCCCCTCAGGAGTTAATACCTGGGGATTAAAACCTAATGTTTTGTGGCAAATGGATGTTACTCATTTCCAAAATTTTGGAAAATTGCAATTTCTACATGTGATAGTGGATACATTTTCCCATGTAATTTTAGCCTCACCAAGAACTGGGGAAGATTTTAAAGATGTAGTGCCCCTGCACCCCAGCCCCACAGAAGGAGACCCCGGGGACAAAAAATGCCTGCCAAGTGCATTCTGAGAGGCCTTCACGAATCCCAAAAGGTCCAAGTGGGTAAGGGACAATGGAGTACAGGATAGGAAGGGCCCTCCCCCACCCAAAGGTGTCAGGAAGGGTGACCGGAACTTGAGCTGGTTGTGGCTTTGCTGGACCACCTTGATCGCTCTATGTCCGATGGCCAACCTAGCTCTGGGCCGTCTGTTCCTTGAACTCACACACATCTTTTCCGTGGGGCACAAGTGTGGAGGGTGGAGGCAGGCCTTCTGGGGCGCATGACCAAAGGCATGAAACGGACATGCCCAGTGGCAACTTTGATACCTCCCAAGAGCCACAAGATGGAGAGTGCCTTTTCCTCTTCCATCCCTGA